>NC_052147.1:233555479-233767979 GCF_902713615.1 Scyliorhinus canicula
TCACTGTCTGTGTGGAGTCTGCACATCCTCCCCGTGTGCGCGTGGGTTTCCTCCGGGTGCTCCGGTTTCCTCCCACAGTCCAAAGATGTGCGGGTTAGGTGGATTGGCCATGCTAAATTGCCCGTAGTGTAAGGTTAATGGGGGGTTTGTTGGGTTACGGGTATACGGTTTAAGTGGGGTGATCATTGTTCGGCACAACATCGAGGGCTGAAGGGCCTGTTCTGTGCTGTACTGTTCTATGTTCTATGATCCAAGTCCCGGACGGGTAGGAGGCCGGCGGCGGCTAAGGTGCTGAGGGGATTTATGGACCAGATTTTGGGGGGGGGGGGGGATCCCTGGAGGTTTACGAGGCCAAGGGCCAGGGAGTACTCGTTTTTCTCCCACGTGCATAAGGCCTATTCGAGGATTGATTTTTTTTGTCCTGAGCAGGGGGCTGGTTTCGAGGGTGGAGGATGTGGAATACTCCGCCATTGCCATTTCAGATCATGCCCCGCACTGGGTTGACCTCGGGCTGGGGGAAGGGAGGGACTAACGTCCACTCTGGCGCTTGGAGGTGGGGCTGCTGGCAGACGGGGAGGTGGCCGAGAGGGTTCGGGGGTGTATCGAGAGGTACCTTGAGGCCAACGACAACGGGGAGGTCCGAGTGGGGACGGTCTGGGAGGCGTTGAAGGCGGCGACTAGAGGGGAATTGATTTCCATCCGAACCCATAGGGAGGGGGGGGAGCAGAGGGAGAGGGAGAGACTGATAGGGGAGATGGTGAGGGTGGATAGGAGATATGCGGAGGCTGCGAAGGAGGGATTGCTGGGAGAGAGGCGTAGCCTTCAGGCCAGGTTCGACCTAATGACTACCAGAAAGGCGGAAGCTCAGTGGAGGAAAGTACAGGGCGCGGTGTATGAGTATGGGGAGAAGGCGAGCAGGATGCTGACACACCAGCTCCCGAAAGTGGGACACTGCCAGGGAGATTGGGGGAGTGACGGATAGAGCTGTGAAGGTGGTGCGGAGGGGGGGTAGATGTTAATGGGGTCTTCAGGGACTTCTATGGGGAACTGTACCGGTCGGAACCCCTGGTGGAGGGGGGTGGAATGGGGCGCTTCTTGGACAAGCTGCGATTTCCGAGGGTGGAGGAGGAGCAGGTGGAAGGACTGGGGGCGCTGATCGAGCTGGAGGAGGTGGTTAAAGCGATAGGGAGCATGCAGTCGGGGAAGGCGCCAGGGCCGGATGGGTTTCCAGCCGAATTTTATAAAAGGTATGTGGACCTATTGGTCCGGACCTTTAATGAGGCAAGGGAGGGGGGGCTTTGCCCCCAACTATGTCACGGGCGCTGATTTCCTTGATCCTGAAGCGGGACAAGGACCCTCTGCAGTGCGAGTCATATAGGCCGATTTCGCTGCTAAATGTCGCGCCAAGCTGCTGGCAAAGATCCTAGCCACAAGAATAGAGGACTGCGTGCCGGGGGTCATTCATGAGGACCAGACGGGGTTTGTGAAGGGAAGGCAGTTGAATGCGAACGTACGAAGGCTCCTCAACGTTATTATAATGCCGGCTGTGGAAGGGGAGGCGGAGATGGCATTAGACGCGGAGAAGGCCTTTGATAGGGTTGAGTGGGAGTATCTGTGGGAGGTGTTGGAGAGGTTTGGGTTTGGGGAGGGGTTTATCCATTGGGTGAAGCTGCTCTACGAGGCCCCGATGGCGAGTGTAGCCACAAATAGGAGGAGGTCGGAGTACTTTCGGATGTACCGGGGGACGAGACAGGGGTGCCCCCTGTCCCCCTTGCTCTTCGCGTTGGCGAATGAGCCCCTAGCCATGACGTTGAGGGAGTCAGGGAACTGGAGAGGCCTGGTGTGGGGAGGAGCATCGATTGTCGCTTTATGCGGATGACCTGTTGCTGTATGTGGCGGACCCGGTGGGGGGGATGCCAGAGGTGATGAGGATTCTTAGTGAATACGGGGGTTTCTCTGGGTATAAGTTGAACCTGGGCAAGAGCGAGTTGTTTGTGGTGCATCCGGGGGATCAGGAGGGGGGGATTGGTAGGCTCCCACTGAAGCAGGCAGGGAAGAGCTTCAGGTACCTAGGTGTCCAGGTGGCTGGGAGTTGGGGGGCCCTGCACAAGCTCAACCTCACAAGGTTGGTGCAGCAGATGGAGGAGGAGTTCAATAGGTGGGATATGTTACCGCTGTCACTGGCGGGGAGGGTGCAGTCCGTTAAGATGACGGTGCTCCCGAGGTTTTTGTTCCTGTTCCAGTGCCTCCCCATCCTTATCCCGAAGGCCTTTTTTAGGAGGGTCAACAGGAGTATTACGGGATTAGTGTGGGCGCATGGGACTCCGAGGTTGAGAAGAGTGTTCCTGGAACAGGGCAGGGATTGGGGGGGGGGGGGGGGGGGGGGGCTGGCGTTGCCCAACCTCTGTGGGTACTATTGGGCTGCCAACGCAGCGATGGTGCGTAAGTGGGTAATGGACGAGAAAGGGGCAGCATGGAAGAGGATGGAGGTGGCGTCATGTGTGGGCACGAGCCTGGAGGCGTTGGTAACGGCGCCGTTACCGCTCCCTCCAACAAGGTATACCACGAGCCCGGTGGTGGCGGCTACCCTCAAAATTTGGGGGCAATGGAGACGGCATAGGGGAGAAGTGGGGGGCTTGATTGAGGCCCCGATACGGTTGAACCATTGGTTTGTCCGAGGGAGCATTGATGGCGGATTTCTGGGCTGGCACAGGATAGGGGTTAGGAGGTTGAGGGACCTGTTTGTGGAGGGGAGGTTCGCGAGCTTGGGGGAGTTAGAGGGGAAGTTTGGGCTCCCCCCGGGGAACATGTTTAGGTACATGCAGGTGAGGGCTTTTGCCAGGCGGAAGGTGGAGGGGTTCCCCTTGCTGCCCCCACGTGGGGTGCGGGACAGGGTGCTCTCGGGGGTGTGGGTCGGAGGAGGGAGGATTTCGGACATATACCGAGTGATGCAGGAGATAGACGAGGCCTCGGTGGAGGAACTGAAGGGTAAATGGGAAGAGGAGCTGGGTGAGGAGATTGAGGAGGGGACCTGGGCGGATGCCCTGGAGAGAGTGAATTCCTCCTCTTCCTGTGCGAGGCTTAGCCTCATACAGTCAAGGTGCTGCATAGGGCCCACATGACTGGGACGAGGATGAGTAGGTTTTTCGGGGGCGAAGTCAGGTGTGCTAGGTGCTCGGGGGGCCCAGCGAACCACGCCCATATGTTTTGGGCGTGCCCAGCGCTGGGGGAGTTTTGGAAGGGGGTAGCAAGGACGGTGTCGAGGGTGGTGGGATCCAGGGTCAAGCCAAGCTGGGGACTCGCAATTTTTGGTGTTGCAGTGGAGCCGGGAGTGCAGGAGGCAAAAGAGGCCAGCGTTCTGGCCTTTGCGTCCCTAGTAGCCTGGCGGAGGATCTTGCTCCAATGGAAGGATGCGAGGCCCCCAAGCGTGGAGGCCTGGATCAATGATATGGCGGGGTTCATTAAATTGGAGAAGGTGAAATTTGCCCTGAGGGGATCGGTACAAGGGTTCTTTAGGCGGTGGCAGCCTTTCCTGGACTTCCTGGCGGAACGGTAGGGAAATAGGTCGGCAGCAGCAGCAACCCGGGGGGAGGGGGGGGGGGGGGTTTGGTTCGGTGGAAGGGAGAACTGTGTACATGGGTTTGTGGGATGTGGCGGGTGTTATCTCTTTCCCTTTTGTTGTTTGGGTGTTCTTTTGTTTTTTCTTTTGTTTGTAGTTGCTTTTGAAGTTGGGTGGGTGTTGTTCTTGGGTTTTTACCGCGGTTGTTTTGTTAATATTGTTGAGATGTTTATATTTTGTAAAAATTTCAATAAAAATTATTTTATAAAAAATTATCTATCTTTCAATGCCAGCAAAACTAAAGAGCTGGTCATTGACTTCAGGAAGCAAAGTACTATACACACCCCTGTTAGCATCAACGGGGACGAGGTGGAGATGGTTCGCAGTTTCAAATTCCATGGGGTACACATCTCCAAAAATCTGCCCTGGTCCACCCATGTCGATGCTACCACCAAAAAAGCACAACAGTGCCTATACTTCCTCAGGAAACTAAGGAAATTCGACATGTCCACATTAACTCTCACCAACTTTTACAGATGCACCATTGAAAGCATCCTATCTGGCTGCATCACAGCCTGGTATGGCAACTGCTTGGCCCAAGACTGCAAAAAACTTCAGACAGGCGTGAACACAGCCCAGTCCATCACACAAACCTGCCTCTCATCCATTGACTCCATCAACACCTCCCGCTGCCTTGGAAAGCGGGCAGCATAATCAAAGACCCCTCCCACCCGGCTCACTCACTCTTCCAACTTCTTGCACCGGCAGGAGATGCAGAAGTCTGCGAACACGCACAAACAGACTCAAAAACACTTCTTCCCCGCTGTTACCAGATTCCTAAATTACTCTCTTATGACCTGACCGCATTAACACTACATCCCTGTATGCTTCACCCGTGCTGGTGTTATGTAGTTACATTGTGTACCTTGTGTTGCCCTATTATGTATTTTCTTTTCATGTACTTAATGATCTGTTGAGCTGCTCGTAGAAAAATACTTTTCACTGCACCTCGGTACGCGTAACAATAAAGAAAATCCAAATCCAATTATGTGCAGTCCCAGTCTACCACATAGTACGGGGCAGCACGGTAGCTCAGTTGCTTCACAGCTCCAGGGTCCCAGGTTCGATCCCCGGCTTGGTCACTGTCTGTGCAGAGTCTGCATATTCGCCCCATGTCTGCGTGGATTTCCTCCGGGTGCTCCGGTTTCCTCCCAGAGTCCAAAGATGTGCAGGTTAGGTGGATTGGCCATGCTAAATTGCCCTTAGTGTCCAAAAAAAGGTTAGGTGGGGTTACTGGGTTACGGGTAGAGATTGGGGGTGTTGGGGCCGCCGCAGACTTGATGGGCCGAATGGCCTCAATCTGCACTGTAAATTCTATAGTACAAGAATCCATCCTGGCCCCTCCAAACATTGAGTGCTCTCATGGACACCTTGAAGTCCTTTTGCCTTAATGGCAACCCACAAACTGCAAGATTTGGACTTTATGAAGCAAAGTGCTTGCATTAATTGTTGAAATAAAACCAGGAATTGCTGGAATTACCCAGCAGCTCAGGAAGCATCTGCGGAGAGAGAACCAGAGTTAACATTTCAGGTCGATGACAATCGCCTGAACCTCTGTAGTGTTTAATCCTCAAGATATAATTTTCATAACCACTTTGGATGGCATTGTCTTCCGTGACTTCATATCATTGTTGCAACATTACCACAATGTATATGAAGCACACTTGAGGCGTTTTTCCTCTTTTTCATTAGACAAAAATAAGCAACCACAAAAAGCAGATAGATTAATCCAGTCAGTCTCCAACTTGTACTTTTTACATTGTTTAAGTTTTGGCTAACAATGAAGAAAGAAATCACAAATTTTAGCTTGAATCAGTTACCCAATGAAAGATTTGATAATATTTCATGCAAGGTTTGCTAACATTTCACGTTGGCTGCATGCGCGAAGAACAAGAACATGCACAACACTGAAATTATCACAGCCAATGCATTAATTTGATATTGGTAAAAACAATTACTAAATGATCATTGCCAAGGTAAAGTTGCAGATTTACAAATAAAGATACACACAGTTTTTCATTATTGTTTGAAAATGCTTTTACAAGTTGGACAATAATAAAGTGTACTAAGGAAAATGTTTCTAATGAGGCACTTGGATGGCATAACTATGTAAATACAAAGGCTAAAGAAGTATATCACAACCCTGCAAGAGCAAGGGTTGATCTGACCATTGTTCAAAGACGACGAAATAAGTTGTGATATGTGACCAACCTGGCTGATTTTGAGAAATCCTGCAATCAGAGCCTCGTTGGAATTCTCCACTGATGTACCAGCTGAACTCTTGGCTAAAAGGGCAGTAGTCAGCTATCTCCACTGATCCACCATAGTACTGCAGCTCTCCCTCTCGTACACCATCAAGGTGATCAAAATACTGTAGGAAACAAATATAACTTACGATTAACAAATTATCACAATTTTGTTTTGATGATGAAATTAAGGGCCAGAAGAAATCCAGCGCAACACAACAGATGATACAAAGGCAAAGTACAGCACATGTTGGAAAGATTAAATATAAATGGAAAATTCTTAAAGAGAGAAACTGAGTTAACATTTAGGTCAATGATCTTTTATTAGAATTAGAAAATGTTGCAGTTAAAAGGTGATATGCAGAGGGGAGAGGGACAACTGAGCTTTGTTTTTCTTGCCATCTGTCTGTAAGCAGTGGTGTTTTAATTGTTGAATTAGGCACTAGTGTGTTTCCCTAAACCCTCTGCTTGTGAAATCAATTTAAAAGTGACTTGCAGCAAACTCTCTTTAAGGTACTTCAGAAGTATTTTTTATTCATAGATTCGAACACGAGGGCATTGTCATTTCAACGACATTCACACACAAACACACAAGGAGGAAATAGGAAAGAAAAGAGTTTTACAACTAGGAATAATTTATTCCTGGATGGGCAGGAAGTCGAGGTGGGGAAGGAACAGGTGGAGGGGTTAGGGACCCCCATTGGGCTGGTGGGGGTTATGAAGAGCATGGGGCCAATGCAGGCAGGGAAAGCACCCAGATGAGTTCCCTGTGGAATTTTATAAGGGGGGACCTCTGCTGGTAAGGGCATATAGTGAGCGAGGGAAATGGGGGAACTCCCCCCTACATTATCGCAGGTGACCATATCCCTAATACTGAAGAAGGATAAAGATTCAGAGAAGTGTGGGTCCCATCGCCCAATATTGTTATTAAATGTGGACGCTAAGTTGTTGGGAAAGATCCTGGTCTCGCTTATCGAGGATTGTATGTCAGGGGTGATAGGAGAAGACCAGATGGGGTTTGTAAAGGGGAGGCAATTGTCGGCAAATGTTCGGAGATTATAAAATGTGATAATGGTGCACCCGGAGGGACAGAACATAGAGGTGGCAGTGGCAATGACGCAGAGAAGGCTTTTGATCAGGTGGAGTGGGAGTATTTGTGGGAAGTGCGAGGACAGTTCGGGTTCGGGCAGGGGTTTGTGGACTGGGTTCGGTTGTTGTATAAGGCACCGATAGCAAGCATGCGGAAGAATCGGATTAGCTCAGAGTACTTTGGGCTGCACCTTGGCAGCGGTGCCCACTCTCCCCTTTGCTTTTTGCCTGGGCAATAGAACCACTGGCAATGGCGCTTAGAGCATTGAGGAGTTGGAGAGGAATTATGTGGAGGGGTGGGGACTGAGCACAGGATCTCGCTGTACGTGGATGCCTTGCTGCTGTAAATTCCGGACCCACTGAGGGGCATTGGTGGAACCATGAGTATCCTGGAGGAGTTTGGCCGGTTTTCCGGATATAAGCTAACTACGATTTGCCGCCTTTGGGATTGCAGGATAAGGTGCTATCGAGGGATGGCGTGGTTGGGGGTAAGCTATCCGAGATCTATAAGGAGCTAATCAACTGGGAGGGAGCCCCGATATAGGAAGTCAAACGGAAATGGGAGGTGGAACTGGGCAGGGTGGGGAGGCCGGGATATGGGAGGAGGCCCTGAGGAGGGTGAATACGTGTTTGTCATGTGCGAGGCTCAGCCTTATCCATTCTAAGGTAGTTCATAAAGTGCACATAAGGGTGGCGAGGATGAGCAGGTTTTTTGAGGGGGTAGAGGACATGTGAGGGCGGTGCGCGTGTTTGCATTTTTTGGGCATGTCAAAACTGAAGGGGTTCTGGCAGGGTTTCACGGACATAATATGAGGTGTTGAGGGTGAAGCTGGTCCCGAGTCCAGAAGTGCCGATATTGGGAGTGTCGGAAGACCCAGAAGTCCAGAAGGTGAAAGGGGCCAATGTCCTGGCCTTTGCCTCCCTGGTAGCCCGGAGGCGGGATTTTGCTGGAGTGGAGGGACCCGGAGCCACTTAAACTGGGGGTGTGGGTGAGCAACCTGGCGGAGTTCTTAAGGTTGGAGAAAATCAAGTTTGTTTTAAGAGGGTCGGTCGATGGGGTTTGTCTGGAGAATTGAGGTGTCAACTGGAGATTGTTTAAATAAAAACAATGAGGTAATCCAGAAACTACTGGAGGAGAAACATTGCCTTAACAGAGTTTTTCTTAAGTGACAAGACATCATTATTCAAGGACGATGCCTATGAAAATATTCACAGGATTGTCCTATGCAAGTTCAGAGAAATGCAAAACACTTGACTGAATCAGAAAGCAGGTGAATTTTAATTATGTGCAGACTTCAAAGACTGAAAGAGATTCAATGATCCTCTGAAATCTGTCTACAGGCCCGAGCCAACTGGTTCATCATTCAGCTTTGGAGCTGACAGATCAAGAGTGGTCACAGAAAAAAGGCCAAATTGTAGAAAGGCGTACAGAGCAGAGCACTTCAACAACATTCTCAGTCGGCCTTAATCCATCAATAAAGAAGCAGTCAACAGGCTAAGTCAAGTGCTCGCTTGTTGATCCTCACACACAGGTAGAAATGGCAAATGAAATCAAACTCCTGCTTAGTAGCAAAAGTTCCAGAAACTGATGTTATCCCAGCTGAAGGCTACAAGGTCAATGCCTGGTCAAGAAGGTCACTGAACTCTTTCAGTCTATGTGGAAGCGAGAACCATCCTGCACGTATACAAAGATGCCTCTATTGTCCACCTGTACAAACAAAAAAGAACTCGCCAATCTTCTGACAATCGTAGAGAAATCTCACTCTTTTCCACTGCCAGAAAAATGTTTGCCATAATCCTTCTGAACCTCTTAGTGCAACATTTAAGTCAGGATCTGCTGCCAGAGAGTCAGTGTGGTTTCAGGAAAGGTTGAGGAACTGCTGATAAGATTTTGGCAGCTCGACAACTCCAGGAGAAATATCAAGAGAACATGGATTCCTACGCTCTGTTTACTCAAGGTCTTTGATAGTCAGCCAAGAAAGCTTTTGGAAGGTAGGTTTGTTTACAAAACTGAAAGTTGATATAGCAATAGCTCTCCCCACTCTGCCCTACGCATGTGAGACTTGGACACTGTATAAGTGTCATGCCAAGAAGTTCAACCATGCTCACTTGAGTTGCCTCAGAAGCTTCTGAAAATCAGATGCAAGACAAAGTATCAGACACCAAGCTGGCGTGTCAAGCATCCTCACCATAATGAAACAGTTCCAACTGAATTGGGCTGGTCAAGTAGCCAGAATGCCTGGCACTCACTCATCAAAGCAAATCTTCTATGAAGAGCTTGAATCTGGAGTGCTCTCTCATAGAAGTTAAAGGAAGTGCAATCAAGACACCCTGAAGGCTTCACTTAGGAGTTTTGATATTGACTTTGAGACCTGGGAGATGTCGACCCAGGATTGCTGTACCTGTTACAACCAAATTAAAAATTGGTGTGGCCTTCTTTGAAACCAAGTGCCTACCAGAGGCAGAGAGAAAATGTAAGTGGAGAAAATCCAAAGCCAGCAACTCATCCAAAATTCAATAGTTTGTGGTATCCTGTCCCATTTACAGTAGGACCTTGGAGGTATACATCAGCCTTAGCACTCACCTATGTAACCACCCAAACCCTACCAAACACCTCAGATGATGAACTGTGGTAATATAATCAGGGCCTAGTTTTAAGGCCGATTAAATTGGATATCCTAAATTAAAGAATTGGGTACTTTAAATTAAAACCACAGTCCGCTCCAGCAAGACGCCTGCAGAATATGAGACTTGAATCCGAATATCCCAATACACAGAACTCAGACAGGCTGCCGGGGCATGTCTGGAGAACCCCGATAACCCATCAAGTAATTATCGCTCCTACTTGAGATGCATTGGCCTATTACTCACAGTTCCTGATAACTCATCAAACAGTCATCGCTCCTCCTAGGGCGGGCTCAGATGCCCTGTCAACAGGTCATCAACTAGACCATTGGGCGCTGAGACCCGAAGCGGAGACTCGAGTCGGGGGGGGCGACCGGGAGCAGACCAGACCAGGAAGGAAGGAAGGAAACAAGCAAGAAAGAAACAGCCAGCGGAATCACCTTCGCAAAGAGGAACCAGAGGGACTCGGGGATTGGATCTACAGCATACCAAACCACCTTTGCGGGTAGTATAGTCGAATCCTGGGTGTTTTGTGTATATATAGTGGGCAATTTACGGGATAACTATATTTAATCAAGTGTGTTGCATTATATCCGTAGCCGTACTTTGTTCTCCTCATAAATAAAGACACCTGGGTTAACTTTGATTAAGGAGCTGGTTGAAGTATGTGAACTGGACAGATACAGGAACGTTGTTATCTTAGAACATGGAACATTACAGCGCAGTACAGGCCCTTTGGCCCACGATGTTGCGCCGTCCTGTAAAACCCCTCTAAAGTCCCTCTACACTATTCCCTTATCGTCCATATGCCTATCCAATGACCATTTGAATGCGTTTAGTGTTGGTGAGTCCACTACAGTTGCAGGCAGGGCATTCCACGCCCTTACTACTCTCTGAGTAAAGAACCTACCTCTGACATCTGTCCTATATCTATCTCCCCTCAATTTAAAGCTATGTCCCCTCGTGCTGGACATCACCATCCGAGGAAAAAGGCTCTCACTGTCCACGCTATCTAATCCTCTGATCATCTTGTATGCCTCTATTAGGTCACCTCTTAACCTTCTTCTCTCTAACGAAAACAGCCTCAAGTCCTTCAGCCTTTCCTCATATGATCTTCCCTCCATACCAGGCAACATTCTTGTAAATCTCCTCTGTACCCTTTCCAATGCTTCCACATCCTTCCTATAATGTGGCGACCAGAACTGCACGCAATACTCCAAATGCGGCCGCACCAGAGTTTTGTACAACTGCAACGTGACCTCATGGCTCCGAAACTCAATTCCTCTACCAATAAAAGCTAACACACCGTACGCCTTCTTAACAACCCTCTCAACCTGGGTGGCAACTTTCAGGGATCTATACACATGGACACCGAGATCTCTCTGCTCGTCCACACTATCAAGAATCTTACCATTAGCCCAGTACTCTGCCTTTCTGTTATTCCTTCCAAAATGAATCACCTCACACTTTTCTGCATTAAACTCCATTTGCCACCTGTCAGCCCAGCTCTGCAGCTTATCTATGTCCCTCTGTAACTTGTAACATCCTTCTGCACTGTCCACAACTCCACCGACTTTGGTGTCATCTGCAAATTTACTCACCCATCCTTCTACACCCTCCTCCAGGTCAATTATAAAAATGACAAACAGCAACGGCCCCAAAACAGATCCTTGTGGCACACCACTAGTAACTGGACACCAGTCAGAGCATTTCCCATCAACCACCACTCTTTGTCTTCTATCAGCTAGCCAATTTCTGATCCAAACTGCTAAATCACCCTGAATCCCATGCCTCTATATTTTCTGCAATAGCCTACCGTGAGGAACCTTATCAAACGCTTTGCCTCCAAAGACAAAGAAGAACAGCTTGATTAGGGTGGGGCTAGCTCTGGAGCACAGATCTTCAACAGATCAGCCATAATTTTGTCAGGGCATACAATAGCATGATTCTACATATGTTGTATATTCGGATTCAGATAGAAATCTTTTAACTGAAACAGGAAATGATTGGAAGATATCTCTCACAACTGCCATTCTAACTTAAATAGGTCTCCTATCTCTCCCCTAAAGAAACAAGCAATTTGAAATGGCACATTAAACCTAAAACTATAGTTTTTTATTTTATATTGTCATATAGATTAAAAAGATTAATTTTTAAAATAAGCCAATGATTTGAAGGCAATATGAATTGCAGCTGTGCTGGTTGAGAAGTTCAATCTTCTGCAGCAGTAGCTTTCTAAAAAAATTACACACAACTGACATAGATCGTAATGAAGTGCTTCGAGAGGTTGGTCATGAAGCACATCAACTCCATACTCCCACAATTCCAAAATCCCACTGCAATTCGCATTCCGCCGCAACGGTCCACAGCAGACGCCATCTCCCTGGCCCTACACTCATCCCTGGAGAATCTAGACAACAAGGACCCCTACATCAGACTCCTATTTATTGACTGCAGCTCCGCCTTCAACACCATAATCCCAGCCAAGCTCATATCAAACCTCAAAAACCTAGGACTTGGCTCCTCACTTTGCAATTGGATCCTCGACTTTCTGGCCCGTAGACCACAATCAGTAAGAATAAACAACACCTCTTCCACAATAGTCCTCAATACCGGGGCCCCGCAAGGCTGCGTACTTAGCCCCCTACTACACTCCCTATACACACACGACTGCATGGCAAAATTTGGTCCCAACTCCATCTACAAGTTTGCTGACGACATGACCATAGTGGGTCCGATCTCGAACAACGATGAGCCAGAATACAGAAGAGAGATAGAGAACGTAGTGGAGTGGTGTAGTGATTACAATCTATCCCTCAATGCCAAAACTAAAGAACTGATCATTGACTTCAGGAAGCAAAGTACTGTACACACCCCTGTCTGCATCAACAGTGCCAAAGTGGAGATGGTTGACAGCTTCAAATTCCTAGGTGTGCACATCACCAAAAATCTGTCCTGGTCCACCCACATCGACGGTACCACCAAGAAAGCACAACAGCGAATATACTTCCTCAGGAAACTAAGGAAATTCGGCATGTCCATAATAACTCTCACCAACTTTTACAGGTGCACCATAGAAAGCATCCTATCTGGCTGCATCACAATCTGGTATGGCAACTGCTCGGCCCAAGACCGCAAGAAACTTCAGAGAGTCGTGAACACCGCCCAGTCCATCACAAAAACCCGCCTCCCATCCATTGACTCCATCTACACCTCCCATTGCCTTGGGAAAGCGGGCAGCATAATCAAAGACCCCGCCCAGCCGGTTTACTCACTCTTCCAACTTCTCCCATTGGGCAGGAGAAACAAAAGTCTGAGAACACGCACAAAGAGATTCAAAAACAGCTTCTTCCCTGCTGTTACCAGGCTCCTAAACAACCCACTTATGGACTAATCTGATTAATCCAATCCAATAACCTGGATGCAGAAAGGGAGGTATTCCATCATACCTGATACTCAGTTGGTAGATGTATTGGGTACTTTTCTAAATTGCATACAGCCACAGCCTTCTGGTCCTGCCGACATGTCAACTGTAATGGAGATGTCCTCAGTGTGTCACAATATGGAGTTACATTCTTATTCCTGAAGAAAAATATTCATATCATTGTATATCACAGTTCAATATAATCACTTTAAACAAACTTTCAGATTTAGTTTTAACATCTTAATTTGAAGAATACAGAAAAGTAGTATAAACTAATTTTATCTCTTGAATTACATTAAATCAATCTTGCATAGAAACATAGAAAAATAGGAGCAGGAGTATACGATTTGGCCTTCGAGTCTGCTCCGTCATTCATTACAATCATGGCTGATCATGCGACTCAGTAACCTGCTCCCGCTTTCCCCGGTATCCTTTGATCCTTTTAGCCCAAGAGCTATATCTAACTCCTTCTTGATAACATTGGTGTCAACTGTGGTAGTGAATTCCGCAGATTCGCCACTCACTGGGTGAAGACATTTCTCCTCATCTCAGTTCTAAATGGTGTACTGAGTATCCACAGGCTGTGACCTCTGGTTCTGGACTCCCCTGCCATCAGGAACATCCTTTCTACATCGACCCTGTTTAGAACCTTTAGAATTTTATAGGTTTGTATGCAATCCCCCCCTTATCCTTCTGAATTCCAGCAAATATAATCCGAACTAACTAAATCTCTCCTCATATACCTGTCTCGCCATCCCAGGAATCAGTCTGGTAAACCTTTGCTGCACTACCTCCACAGCAAGAACATCCTTCCTCAGATAATGGGACCAAAACTGCACACAATATTTCACGTGTGGTCTCATCAAGGCCCTGTATAAGAGCGGCAAGACATCCCTGCTCCTGTACTCCAATCATTTTGGACAAAGAACAAAGAAAATTACAGCACAGGAACAGGCCCTTCGGCCCTCCCAGCCTGTGCCGATCCAGATCCTTTATCTAAACCTGTCTCCTATTTTCCAAGGTCTACTTCCCTCTGTTCCCGCCCGTTCATATACCTGTCCAGATGCCTCTTAAATGATGCTATCGTGCCCGCCTCTACCTCCTCCGCTGGTAAAGCTTTCCAGGCACCCAGCACCCTCTGCGCAAAAAACTTTCCACGCACATCTCCCTTAAACTTTCCCCCTCTCACCTTGAAATCGTGACCCCTTGTAACTGACACCCCCACACTTGGGAAAAGCTTGTTGCTATCCACCCTGTCCATACCTCTGATAATTTTGTAGACCTCAATCAGGGTCCCCCCTCAACCTCCATCTTTCCAACGAAAACAATCCTAATCTACTCAACCTTTCTTCATAGCTAGCACCCTCCATACTAGGCAACATCCTGGTGAACCTCCTCTGCACCCTCTCTAAAGCATCCACATCCTTCTGGTAATGCTATGAAGGCTACCATACAAGTTTATTTCTTTCCCAACTGCTGCACCTGTATGCTTACCTTAAGCGACTGGTGTACAAGGACACCCAGGTCTCATTGCACATTTCCCTCTCTCTATCTATAGCCACTCAGATAATATTCTGCCTTCCTGTTTTTGCTTCCAAATTGGATAACCTCACATTTATCCACATTGTATGCATCTACCATGCATTTGCCCACTAACTTGTCCAAAACACTGAAGCATCTCTGCATCCTCCTCACAATTCACCCTCCCACCCAGCTTTGTGTCATCTGCAAATTTGGAGATATTACATTTAGTTCCCTCATCTAAATCATTAATATATGTTGTAAATAGCTGGGGTCCCCGCTCTGATCTCTGTGCTACCGCACTAGTCACTGCCTGTCATTCAGAAAAAGACCCGTTTATTCCTACTCTTTGTTTACGGTCTGTCAACCAGTTTTCTATCAATCTCAATAAACTACCCCAATCCCGCGCTAATCTCTTATATGATACTTTGTCGAAAGCCTTCTGAAAGTCTAAATAAACCACAAACCACATCCACTGGCTCCCCCTCGTTAACTCTACTCGTTCCAGTACACCTGTCAAGTGTGAATTCCCTTTCAGAAATCCATGCTGACTCTGTCCTATCCTGTAACTGTTACTCCAAGTGCTCGGCTATTTGATCTTTTACAATGGACTCTAGCATTTTCGCCACTACCGACATCAGTTTGACTAGTCTTATGATGAAGATCACGTTCGCCGCAGAATTTGGTTTGAAATAAGGCAACAGTAATTAATGCGACCAGTATTTTAATTCAAAATGGAATAAAACCACTTCAGCTAAAGGTCATCCAGAAGTCACCATTTGAAGGGAGAAACTCCTAGCTGACTTCAAAGATCATTAACACATTTCGAACAAATACAGGATAAGGAATTCCTTGCATTGACACACCGTAAATTCTCTAGATCACTCCCCTACACTGATAATTATTGAAGGATGGTCTTCACCTGAACCAGAGGGGTACCAATATCCTGGGGGGGGGAGATTTGCTAGTGCTCTTCGGGGGGGTTTAAACTAATTCAGCAGGGGGATGGGAACCTAAATTGTAGTCCCAGTGTACAGGATGTTGAGAGTAGTGAGGTCAGGGATAGGGTTAAAAGTTCGAAAGAGGGCACCGGCAAGCAAGACGCTGGTTTGAAGTGTGTCTACTTCAATGCCAGGAGCATCCGGAATAAGGTGGGTGAGCTTGCAGCATGGGTTGGTACCTGGGATCTCGATGTTGTGGCGATTTCGGAGACATGGGTAGAGCAGGGACAGGAATGGTTGTTGCAGGTTCCAGGATTTAGATGTTTCTGTAAGAACAGAGAAGATGGTAAAAGAGGGGGGGGTATGGCATTGTTAATCAAGGAAAGTATTACGGCGGTAGAAAGGACGTTTGAGGACTCGTCTACTGAGGTAGTATGGGCCGAGGTTAGGAACAGGAGAGGAGAGGTCACCCTGTTGGGAGTTGTCTATAGACCTCCGAATAGTTCCAGAGATGTAGAGGAAAGGATTGCAAAGATGATTCTCGACAGGAGCGAGAGTAACAGGGTAGTTGTTATGGGGGACTTTAACTTTCCAAATATTGACTGGAAATACTATAGTTCGAGTACTATAGATGGGTCAGTTTTTGAGCAGTGTGTGCAGGAGGGTTTTCTGACACAGTATGTAAACAGGCCAACAAGGGGCGAGGCCACATTGGATTTGGTACTGGGTAATGAACCCGGCCAGGTGTTAGATTTAGATGTAGGTGAGCACTTTGGTGATAGTGATCACAATTCGGTTATGTTTACTTTAGCAATGGGCAGGGATAGGTATATACCGCAAGGCAAGAATTATAGCTGGGGGAAAGGCAATTATGATGCTATTCGGCAAGATTTAGGATGTATAGGATGGGGAAGGAAACTGCAGGGGACGGGTACAATCGAAATGTGGAGCTTTTTCAAGGAACAGCTACTGCGTGTCCTTGATAAGTATGTACCTGTCAGGCAGGGAGGAAATTGTCGAGCAAGGGAACCGTGGTTTACTAAGGAAGTTGAAGCACTTGTCAAGAGGAAGAAGAAGGCTTATGTTAGGATGAAACATGAAGGCTCAGTTAGGGCACTTGAGAGTTACAAGTTAGCCAGGAAGGACCTAAAGGGAAAGTTAAGAAGAGCGAGGAGAGGACACGAAAAGTCGTTGGCGGATAGGATCAAGGAAAACCCTAAGGCTTTCTATAGGTATATCAGGAACAAAAGAATGGCTAGAGTAAGATTAGGGCCAATCAAGGATAGTAGTGGAAAGTTGTGTGTGGAATCAGAGGAGATAGGGGAAGCGTTAAATGGATATTTTTCGTCAGTGTTTACACTGGAGAAAGACAATGTTGTCGAGGAGAATACTCAGGTTCAGTCGACCAGGCTAGATGGAATTGAGGTTCACAAGGAGGAGGTGTTAGCAATTTTGGAAAATGTAAAAATAGATAAGTCCCCTGGGCCAGATGGGATTTATCCTAGGATTCTCTGGGAAGCCAGGGAGGAGATTGCAGAGCCTTTGTCCTTGATCTTTATGTCGTCTTTGTCGACAGGAATAGTGCCGGAAGACTGGAGGATAGAAAATGTTGTCCCCTTGTTCAAGAAGGGGAGTAGAGACAACCCTGGTAATTATAGACCTGTGAGCCTTACTTCGGTTGTGGGTAAAATGTTGGAAAAGGTTATAAGAGATAGGGCTTATAATAATCTTGAAAAGAACAAGTTGATTAGCGATAGTCAACACGGTTTTGTGAAGGGTAGGTAATGCCTCACAAACCTTATTGAGTTTTTTGAGAAGGTGACCAAACAGGCGGATGAGGGTAAAGCGGTTGATGTGGTGTATATGGATTTCAGTAAGGGGTTTGATAAGGTTCCCCACGGTAGGGTATTGCAGAAAATAAGGAAGTATGGGATTGAAGATGATTTAGCGGTTTGGATCAGTAATTGGCTAGCTGAAAGAAGACAGAGGGTGGTGGTTGAAGGCAAATGTTCATCCTGGAGTTCAGTTACTAGTGGTGTACCGTAAGGATCTGTTTTGGGGCCACTGCTGTTTGTCATTTTTATAAATGACCTGGAAGAGGGTGTAGAAGGATGGGTTAGTAAATTTGCAGATGACACGAAGGTCGGTGGAGTTGTGGATAGTGCTGAAGGATGTTATAGGATACAGAGGGACATAGATAAGCTGCAGAGCTGGGCTGAGAGGTGGCAGATGGAGTTTAATGCGGAAAAGTGTGAGGTGATTCACTTTGGAAGGAGTAACAGGAATGCAGAGTACTGGGCTAATGGCAAGATTCTTGGTAGTGTAGATGAACAGAGAGATCTCGGCATCCAGGTACATAAATCCCTGAAAGTTGCCACCCAGGTTCATAAGGCTGTTAAGAAGGCATATGGTGTGCAAGCCTTTATCAGTAGGGTGATTGAGTTTCGGAGCCACAAGGTCATGCTGCAGCTGTACATAACTCTGGTGCGGCCGCTCCTGGAGTACTGCGTGCAGTTCTGGTCACCACATTATAGGAAGGATGTGGAAGCTTTGGAAAGGGTTCAGAGGAGATTTACTAGGATGTTGCCTGGTATGGAGGGAAGGTCTTACGAGGAAAGGCTCAGGGACTTGAGGTTGTTTTCGTTAGAGAGGAGAAGGCTGAGAGGTGACTTAATAGAGACATATAAGATAGTCAGAGGGTTAGATAGGGTGGACAGTGAGAGTCTCTTTCCTCGGATGGTGATGACCAACACGAGGGGACATAGCTTTAAATTGAGGGGTGGTAGATATAGGACAGATGTCAGAGGAAGTTTCTTTACTCAGAGAGTAGTAGGGGTGTGGAACGCCCTGCCTGCAACAGTAGTAGACTCGCCAACTTTAAGGGCATTTAAGTGGTCACTGGATAGACATATGGATGAAAATGGAATAGTGTAGGTCAGATAGGCTTCAGATGGTTTCACAGGTCGGCGCAACATCGAGGGCCGAAGGGCCCGTACTGCGCTGTAATGTTCTATGAAACTATGAGGACAGGAACATTCTTCAGATAAACAATACACAAATCCTTCCGTAACTATATAACTCTTGACACTTAGAATAACACCCTCAAAGAAGTGTCTGTTTGACAATCTATATATCTCAGAAACATGGCAACACTGAAAAGAGACAGATCTCTATACGAGTCCCTCTTCGCCAATATATCTTAAGACACCCGACATTCACGCAGACATTAAGATCATTAAAACATATATAAAGAGCAAGAACAAAGAAAAATTACAGCACAGGAACAGGCCCTTCGGCCCTCCAAGCCTGCGCCATCCATATCTCTATCTAAAACTGTCGCCTATTTTCTAAGGATCTGTATCCCTCTGCTCCCTGCCCATTCATGTATCTTAAATGACGCTATCGTGCCCGCCTCTACCACCTCCGCCGGTAATGCGTTCCAGGCATCCACCACCCTCTGCGTAAAGAACTTTCCACACATATCTCCCTTAAACTTTTCCCCTCTCACCTTGAAATCGTGACCCCTAGTAATTGAGTCCCCCACTCTGGGAAAAAGCTTCTTGCTATCCACCCTGTCTATACCTCTCATGATTTTATTGACCGCAATGAGGTCCCCCCTCAATCTCCGTCTTTCTAATGAAAATAATCCTAATCGACTCAACCTCTCTTCATAACTAGCGCCCTCCATACCAGGCAACATCTTGGTGAACCTCCTCTGCACCCTCTCCAAAGCATCCACATTCTTTTGGTAATGTGGCGACCAGAACTGTACGCAGTATTCCAAATGTGGCCAAACTGTAACATGACCTGCCAACTCTTGTACTCAATACTCCTTCCGATGAAGGAAAGCATGCCGTATGCCTTCTTGACCACTTTATCAACCTGCATAGCCACCTTCAGGGTACAATGGACCTGAAGTACAATGTACAGATCTCTCTGTACATCAATTTTCCCTAGGGCTTTTTTATTTACCGTATAGTTCACTCTTGAATTGGATCTTCCAAAATGCATCACCTCGCATTTGCCCGGATTGAACTACATCTGCCATTTCTCCGCCCAACTCTCCAATCTATCTATATTCTGTTATATTATCTGACAGTCCCCTTCACTATCTGCTACTCCACCAATCTTAGTGTCATCTGCAAACTTGCTAATCAGACCACTTATACCTTCCTCTAGATCATTTATGTATCACAAATAACAGTGGTCCCAGCACGGATCCCTGTGGAACACCACTGGTCACAGTTCTCCATTTTGAGAAACTCCCTTCCACTACTATTCTCTGTCTCCTGTTGCCCAGCCAGTTCTTTATCCATCTAACTAGTACACCCTGGACTCCATGAGACTTCACTTTCTCCATCAGCCTAAGAACCGTATCAAATTCCTTACTGAAGTCCATGTATATGACATCTACAGCCCTTCCCTCATCAATTAACTTTGTCACGTCACTGATAATACATCAAATTAGCCATTGGTTATAGGCAATTAACCAACAATAAGTGATAAGATAACAGAGACAGTCCTTGACCGATTAAAAGGTTTTATGAATAAAAAGAGGGGCATTTTGGAAGAGAGGTACCTTCTCACTCCCCTGCAGGAGTGTAGGTCAAAGCTCTGTTCTTCAAGCTTACCTCGTCAAAGACCATCATGGTTTTGTAAGTATGTTTCTGTTAAACTTCTTAGAAATGTATTAGAAATTGATAGGAGATACGTTAGGATTTTCCATGTTTTAGATATTTCATTCTCTTAAGAGAAGTTAGTGTGTTAGCAGATAACAAAGGACTGTTAACGGGTTTTTATATTAAGATAATTAAAGATTGTTAATCAATTTATATTTTTAACTCTGCAATTCTGTATGTATCAATTGAGAGTATTTTACAATAAAAATACTTTTATTAAAAATTATACTGTGTAGACTTACTCTCAAAGTTTAAAATCCTAGACACTCATTTAGGAAGTCATAAATGACTAGGACCCACAACGACAGAGACTTAGTTATGAGTGACGCATCTGAACTTTTCCCATAAAAAGTAACTGAGATCCTGTTTAACTGTCTGAGACCTGGAAAAGCATTCTCCCTTCGCGAGATCTATTTTGAGTCTTAGCAGAGAAATGAATTTCCCTCTTTTGGTGGGTTAACCTAGAGCGAAGGTTAATAATAAAGTATTATCAGGTCCGGAATAACCTAAATCTGTCACAGTCTATAATTCCATTTCCTCTCTACTAACGTTTTCAATAGTGGGGTTACATTAGCTACCCTCCAATTTACAGGAACTGTTCCAGAGTCTGTAGAACCATGGAAGATGGCCCCCAACCAATGATATCCATTACTTCTCGGGCCACTTCCTTAAGTACTCTGGGATGTAGATTATCAGACCCTGAGGATTTATAGGCCAACAATCCCATCAATTTCCCCAACACCTTTCCGTACTAATACTGATTTCCTTCAGTTCCTCCTTCTCATTAAACCCTGTGTTTGCCAACATTTCTGGTTCTGGTTTCAGTTTGAACCATATTAAAGGTACATTTTATTAAGGGCAATTTTGGGTAGTTGAAAATGCAACAATGTCCCAGCATCAATGCTAATGGAAAATCGTTGCTTAAGCAGAAGAAACAATGCGCTGCGTGACAATGGAGAGAGTAATAATAAAGCTACTTTGGATCTCATCATCTTTCATAAGAAGTCAGTTGATGTATTATGTGACAAGTTACAAATCTGCCCTATTTCAGTTTGTTAGAATATCTGTACTCCTTCATATAATGACTTAATCTCCTTTCTGAAAAACTTTAACCAACCATATCATATCCAACTTTCTTGAAGGCCTTAATTTTAACTCTTGGAATAATTTTATTTAAACTATGCCAGAGGAATAGATTGGATGTTAGGTGATTTTTCTTTTCCCAGTGAGTAATGAGCCACTGGACTAAACCTTTGGCTGGCACGGTAGATGCTGACTCTAGAACATAGAACAGTACAGCACAGAACAGGCCCTTCGGCCCTCAATGTTGTGCCGAGCCATGATCACCCTACTCAAACCCACGTATCCACCCTATACCCGTAACCCAACAACCCCCCCCCCTTAATCTTACTTTTATTAGCACACTACGGGCAATTTAGCATGGCCAATCCACCTAACCCGCACATCTTTGGACTGTGGGAGGAAACCGGAGCACCCGGAGGAAACCCACGCACACAGGGGGAGGACGTGCAGACTCCACACAGACAGTGACCCAGCCGGGAATCGAACATGGGACCCTGGAGCTGTGAAGCATTTATGCTAACCACCATGCTACCCTGCTGCCCACAATGTTGCCTCAGTCCTGATAGAATTATTCTGGCCTCCAACTCCACTTAACATGAAGAGCCTATTTAGTTTGACTCTCTATGTACAACATCACAGGAGATCAACTAGTTTTAAAATAAATATACTCTTGAAATACTCTTGAAATACAAAACCTTGACACTTGAAAAATATAGTTGAACCAGTTCTCCACTAGGGCAGAGATTCATCATATAGAATGCATGTAAGTATCTTTATGTGCAAAACACTTGGTCCATTTGATCTTCTGGGCTGGTTTTGATTGCCCAAGGAGATTGGAAAGAACATTTCCAGAGTATTGTTTTCCATTACTGTCCCTGTTTCTGTTTTATTGCTCATCGAGGAGATTGCATACCTTGGGGGGGGAGAGAGAGAGGTGATGTAAAGACGTGTCTAATCATGATGCTCCTGTCATCATAGTGCAGGGTTGTAATTGAGTGAAAACTGACATTCTTTGTTTTTTCTTCACTTAACAAACTTGATTCCTTATTTTTAGCCTGACTCAACTTGTCAGCAAGATTTCTACTTTTACCTGATGAGGGTAATGAATGCATGGTGCAATTCGGTATCAGTTGTTGTTCACACAATTCTGTACATTAGCCCCAATACTTCATTTGTAAGATCCTATTTCGGTTTGTTGGAAGTAAAGTTTGCTTATAAAAGAGGAATATTTGAGTACAATGTATTTGTAAGTCACGCATATGATGACACATTATAATTAATAAAGTTAAATGCGTCACAATCAAAGTATCATTAGTCATCATTTTTGGCAGTACTTTCTCATTGCAACATCTCATTAAAGTGCTGAGAGTCATTAGGGGCACTATATTTCTAAATATATATTCATACATAATGCAATGCTCACATCTTCCGTTGTTGGTCGATCCAGAACTTGCAGCTTTTTGTTACAAAGTCACAGCCCATACCTTCACCCCACTCCAGTCTCTCTGCCATGCTATAATTGGCTTTGTACCAACTGAGGGTGGTGGCGGGAGGGGGATCATGGTAGAAAAGAGAAAAGAATTACTACAATTTAAACTTTTAAAGAATATTTCCAAATATTTGTACCACACAAAAACTAGACCATTTTGATATGGTTGAGATTGAAACTCAGTTACCTTCTTACAAATTTTCTGTTTTAAATATAGGCCACTTTATTCTTGTTCAAGTACCTACTTAAGTGTTTGTCAAGCGCCCTGATCATTGATTACTCTTTTATAAATAACATCAGAGACAGATTTTAAGGTTATAGCATCATCACATCAACTTGTTACAAAGCTTGGCTTAGTGATAATGGATGCCCATTTGACCTAGTCATAAGTATCATTTGCAGACTGAGAAGTCTTAGAAAATAGGATAGTTATTTTTTATTTTCTTATTTGCTTCAGGTATCGGTCACCTTGTATGACAATAGCTTTTTAAAAAATTTGTTCATGGGATGTCGGCATTTCTGCCAAGCCAGCATTTAGTGCCAAACCCTAATTGCCCTTTCAGAATGTGGGTGAGCTGCCTACTTGAACCGCTGCAGTCTATGCGCTATAGGTACACCCACAGTGTGTTAGAGAGGGAGTTCACAGATTTTGACCCAGCGACAGTGAAAGAATGATGATATATTTCCAAGTCAGGATGGTGTGTTACCTTTTGGGAGCAAACTGCAAGACGCTTCTTGACAAACTAAAATCCAATGACAAACTGAAACTACAGATAGACCTGGCTCCTCCTCTTCATTACATCATCTGTACCCAAAACATCAGACATTCTTCTGTCTCCTCCCACAAGATGTCCCATGACCTGGTTAGCCAGGACCAAATACAATGGTCTGGACTCTCCGGTCGCCTATGCCGAAATCGCGTTCGGCGACCGGTCGGAGAATCCAAGTTCCCAACCAAATCGGGGGTGGCGCCGCTTTCGCGATGCTCTACCCCCTCCAAAGAGGTGTACTCTCGGAGCACACTGTCCTAAGTATCGACGGCTTCAGGACATTACCTGAGGCCCCCCGACCCAACCGGCCAAGTTCCCGACGGGGTGGGGCATATGTGGAGTCACCCGTCGGGAACTCGGCGTGGTGGCTGTTGACAGTCCACACCGCCACTGTTGTGCGAGGGCAGCTCCACGTGCGTGGACGGGGGGACGGGGGACGGGACATTATTCGTGGTTGGGTGCAGGGCACTGTGGTGGGGTGGTCCGGGGAGTGCGCGCCAGCTGAAGGGGGCACACTATTTTGGGGGCAGGGTCTGCGAGCGGCCTCCATCATGCAGCAAGGCGGGCCGCTGCAGTGCGCATGCGCGGCCACAGACCTGGCAATTCTCTGAGGTGTATCGGCAGCTAGAGCCGGGTGCTCTACGCTGCCGTCCTGCTAGCCCCCAGCAAAATGGGGAATCCGTGGCCGTTTTGCACCATTGTTTCTGGCGTAAATCGCCACCGTTCCCTTGCCGGCGTGGGGACATAGCCCCAGAATCGGAGAAACCAGCCCAATATCTCTTTTAAATTAGCTACACCCCAGGGACCTCCAAATGAAAACAATATTCCATCAGCCACCTAACTGTAAATAAATAAATGCTTCTCAAAACTATCAACAGAACATTCTTCCTGTAAAACCAAGGATTACCTTCATGGTCCCTTAATCACAGCTTTAGCAGGCATACTGATGTATACATCTTAAACTCAGTTTTTTAAAATAACATTACTGCATGTAATATAAACTATAACAATTTCCTTAATTCATCATAATGATAAAGGTTGTAGGTTTGGAAGGTGTTGTTGAAGGGGTCTTGATAAGATGTGGCAGTTCATCTTGTAGATGGTACACACTGCTGCAACTGTGCATTGGTCGTGGAGGGAATAAGTGTCTGTGGATGGAATGCCAACCAAGTGACCTGCTTTGTTCTGGATGGTGTTGAGCTTCTTGAGTGTTGTTGGAGCTCCATTCATCCAGGCAAGTGGAGAGTATTTCATCACAATCATATACTTGTGCCTAGTAAATGGTTGACAGACTTTGGCGAAACAGGAGCTGCAGGATTCTTAGCCTCTGACCTGCTATTGTAGCCATAGCATTTATATGGCTAGTCCAGTTTCTGGTCATTGGTAACTCCCCAGGATGTTGACAGTAGCAGGATTCATCGATAGTAATGCAACTGAATGTCATGGGGCGGTGGTTTGATTCTGTATTGTCAGAGATGGTCATTGTCTTGTACTTGTTTGGCACAAATGTTACTTGTAAGCTCAAGCCTGTACAGGTCTTGCTGCATTTGGACGTGGACTGCTTCAGGATCCGAGGAGTCGCAAATGACGCTGAACATTGTGCAATCATCTATGAACATCCCCACTTCTGACCATATGACAGAAGGAAGGTCATTGATGAAGCAGCTGAAGATGGTTGGGCCAAAAGCACTACCCTGAGGAACTCCTGCAGTGATGTCCTGGAACTGAAAAGATTGACCTCTAATAACCACAACCGTATTCCTTTATGCTACGTATGACTCCCGCCAGTGAAGAGTTTTCCCCGATTCTCACTGGATCTAGTTTTGCTAGGGCTTCTTGCTGCCACACTCAGTCAAATGCTGCCTTGATGTCAAGGGCAATCACTATCACCTCTGCAGTTTAGCTCTATTGTCCATGTATGAACCAAGGCTGTATTGAGGTCAGCAGCTGAGTGATCTGGTGGAAAGCAAACTGAGCATCAATTAGCAGGTTATTAGTGAGCATGCACTGCTTGATAGCACTGTTGATGACCCCTTCCATCACGGTACTGATGATTAAGAGTAGATTGATGGGGTGATAATTGGCCGGGTTTGATTTGTCCTGTTTTTTGTGTGCAGGGCATACCTTGGCAATTTTCCACATTGCCAGGTAGATGCCAGTGTTGGAGCTGGACTGGAACAGCTTGGCAAGGGGCGCAGAAAGTTCTGGAGCATATAAGTCTTCACTACTGTTGTCAAGGCCCATAGTCATTTCAGTATCCAGTGCCTTCAGCTGTTTCTTGATATCAAGTGGTGTGAAACGAACTGGCTGAAGGCTGGCATCTGTGATGCTGGGGATGTCAGGAGGAGACCGAGATGGATCATCCACTCAGCACTTCTGACTAAAGACTGTTACAATTGCTTCATTCAGCCTTGTCTTTTGTACTGATGTGTTGGGCTCCTCATCATTAAAGCTGAGGATATTTGTGAAGTATCCTCCTCCAGTGATTTGTTTAACTGTCCACTACCATTCACGACTGAATGTGATAGGACTGCAGATCTAAGCATTTGAATGCTTAATTCTGTCTATCGCTTGCTACTTATGCTGCTTGGTGCACAAGTAGTCCTGTGCTGTAGCTTCATAGGTTGTTCAATTTTAGGCATGCTTGGTATTGTTCCTGGCATGCCCTCCTGCACTCTTAATTGTCCAGGGTTGATCCCCTGGCTTGGTGGTAAGGCAGCAGGGATGATATGATGGGCCATGAGATTACAATTTATGGTTGAGTACAGTTCTGTTGCTGCTGATGGTTACATAGTGCCTCATGGTTGCCCAATCTTGAGTTGCTAGATCTGTTTGAAATATATCCCATTTAGCACAATGGAAGTGCCACACAACACGATGATCAATGTGAAAACAGGACTTGATCTCCACAAGCACTGTGTCGTGGTCACTCTACCGATATTGTAATGGACAGATGCATCTGTGGCATGCAGGTTGGTGACGATGAGATCAATTATGATTTTCCCTCCAGTTGGTTCCTTCACCACTTGCAGCAGACCCGGTCTACTGTTATGTCCTTTAAGATTTGGGCAGCTCAGCCTGCACTGATGCTACCGAGCCACACTTGGTGATGAACATTTAATTCACCCATCCAAAGTACATTCTGTGCCTCCTTCAAATGCCTTCTCCAAGTGGCATTCAACATGGAGAAGCACTGATTCATCAATCAAATAAGCCACCTTTTCTACACCGGCGTCAGAACTTAATCTCAGAATTGGAGAATCCAGCCCCATGAGTTTGAATCTTTTTGGTTGTATAGGGGGACAAGGCAGGGGTGTCCTATGTCTCCCGCTCTGTTCCTTTAGCGATTGAGCCATTGCCCTGAGGGCCTCAAATAATTAGAGCAGGATAGTTAGAAGTGGTGTGGAACACAACGTGACCTTGTATGCAGATGATCTTCTGCTATATGTGGGGACACCAGGCCAGTTATGGGAGAACTAATGTGTACGCTGAAGCAGTTTGGCTCCTTTTCTAGATAAAGTTAAATTTAGAGAAGAGTTAGTATTTCTTGGTCAGCACTTCAGGGATGGGGGGAATTTTTGCGCCTGGCCGGGACTAGCTAGCTTTCGGTATCTGGGGTTGAGGTGGCTCAGGACTGGGCATGGCTGCGTAAATTGAATTATACCAGCCCAGTGACTAGGGAAATGACCTGCAAACGTGGGACAGCCTCCCATTGTCCTTGGTGGGCTGGGGTCAATCAGTCAAGATTAACATTTTGCCAAGATTCCTGCCAAGTCATTTTTCCAGGGGGTTGGGTGGCTCATATCAGGTTTCATATGGGCAGAAATTCTCTGAGGATTTGAAGTGAGGCCAAATCTGGTATTTTATTACTGGTGTTATGGGCCAGGGATTAGAGAACCCCAAAGTGTATCATGGAGTTCACCTGACCCACAACTTTTAATAGATTGTGGTAGGAGTACACGGCCCACTCTACAGGAGAAATGGAAAAGTATTTTTTAAAGCAAAACAATGTTTATTCTATGAACTCAAGTTAACCTTTTTAAAACATAGTGTACATCTTAGCAACTATTAATTCAAATACAACCTCCAAAGACGACAAGACTAAGTAATCATTTGAGCTTTCCTTTTAACATCCTTAAAAACATAACCTTTAACAGAAGCACATCAGGTTAAAGTGACTACTGAGAGCAATTATTAGTTTTAAATCACCAAAGGATCGATTTACAGTTTTTAGATTAGAGAGAGAGAGACTAATACCCCTTCTGGCTGTGACTGCAGCTATCCACCTCTGAAAAACGAAACTAAAAACATACCCTGCAGCAAACAGCCTAAAACGAAAGTAAAAAGCTGACAGACAGCCCAGCTCCACCCACACTCTGACATCACTGACAAACACCCATTTCTTAAAGGTACATTTCTTAAATACGCATTTCTTACAGGTACTCTCACATGACACTGGGCTGCCAACACAGAGAGGATGTTGGGGTGGTGTGAAGACCCGGGGTCTACCTGGGAGCAGAGCAGATGGAGTCTGGGGCGTGTAGAGGATCCAGTTTGGAGGCACGGGTGCCATTTGCTCTGGCAAAGTACTCATCAAATCCGGTTGTTGTCTCGACTTTAAATCTATGGAGGCAACTCTGTCAACATTTCAGTATCAAGGCTGGCCCCCATTTGTGGTAACCACTAGTGGAGGGGGGGGGGGGGGGGGGGGGGGGGGGGGGGTGGAGGAAGGGGAAGGAGCCAGTGAGTGATGGTTTGCCAGCCTGGAAAAATTGAAAGAGAAATTCGGGCTCTTGGGCTCGGACTCGTTTGGGTATCTCACTGTACAAAACTTTGTTAAGCGTATGTTTCCAACATTCCCAGTGGTGCCGTCATCATCCTTGCTGGAGAGGATACTTTCCTGTTCAGGTTCGGAAGAGGGCAGTAGGGCTGGCACAAATAGACGGATTTTGGGGGACGATCTGGTCTCGATGGAAGGGTGAAAGCCAAATGGGAGGAGGAGCTGGAGCCTATATTAGAGGAGGAGGTGCGGAGTGAGGACTTTCGCAGGGTAAACACCATGCCATCGTGTGCGAGGCTGAGCCTGATCCAGTTCAAGGTAGTGTTTAGGGCGCATCTTACTAAAGTCAGAAAGAGCAGTTTTTTTGCTGGGGTTTAGGATAGGTGCAAGCACTGTTTGAGGGAGCCCGTTAATCACATGCACATGTACTGGTCCTGTCTCAAGCTTGTGGGTTTTTGAGTCTCTTTTTTCAGCATCATGTAGGCGATCCTGAACATTAAGCTGGAGCCTGTCCTTTAGCGGCTATATTTGGGCGTTTCGGGCTTGCCGGAGCTGCGGGAACAGATGTCCTTGCCTTCGCCTCATTGGTTCCTCAGAGGCAAGTCCTGTTGAGAAGGAGGCTGTCGACCTCACCTAGCACCTCGCTGTGACAATGGA
This sequence comes from Scyliorhinus canicula, assembly GCF_902713615.1. Classification (NCBI taxonomy): domain Eukaryota; kingdom Metazoa; phylum Chordata; class Chondrichthyes; order Carcharhiniformes; family Scyliorhinidae; genus Scyliorhinus; species Scyliorhinus canicula. The sequence continues at coordinate 233,584,403 of NC_052147.1, forward strand.
GTTTTTGCACCTCGAGAAGGTCAAATACACTATGACGGGTTCAATCAAAGGTTTCTACTAGAGATGGCAACCATTTTTATTGTACTTCAAGGAATTGGTCACTGTGCTGCTGGAGTGGGCAAGAGGAGGGGGGAGTTAATGGGCGGGGGGGGATCTGTTTTGAGAGAATGGTTGCATAGATTAGATTGTTCTTTTTTAGTTTACTGTTGTTTGTATATTTTGTATAAAATGACAAAAGCTTAATTTAAAAAAATTAATTTAAGTGTAGGGTGGCATGGTGGCGCAGTGTTTAGTACTGGGACTACAGCGCTGAAGACCCAGGTTCGAATTGTGCCCTTGGGTCACTATCCGTGTGGAGTTTGCACATTCTTCCCGTGTCTGCATGGGTTTCAGCCCACAACCAAAAGATGTGCAGGTTAGGTGGATTGGCCACGTAAAATTTTTTATTTATTTTTTCTTTGAAAATTTAGAGTACCCAATTTATTTTTTCCAATTAAGGGACAATCTAACGTGGCCAATCCACCTACCCTGCACATCTTTGGGTTGTGGGGGTGAAATCCACGCAAACAAGGGGAGAATGTGCAAACTCCACACGGACAGTGACCCAGAGCCGGGATCGAACCTGGGACCTCAGCGCCGTGAGGCAGCAATGCTAACCACTGCGCTGCCCTTGGCCACGCTAAATTGCCTCTTAATTGGAAAAACAAAATACTTGGGTACTCTAAATTTATATTTTAAAAAAGTAGCGAGGCACGTGGCACAGCGGCTAGCACTGCAGCCTACGGTCCTGAGGATCCGGGTTCGAATCCCAGCCCTGGGTCACTGTCCGTGTGGAGTTTGCACATTCTCCCCCTACCCCACACCCCAAAAGATGTGTAGGTCAGGTGGATTGACCACACTAAATTGCCCCTTAATTGGAAAAAAAATTAATTGGGAAATTTAAATTTAAAACAAAATTAATTTAATTTTAGATACTTACAAAGAAGTGGGTGACCTTACCCATGCTCTCATAATGTAATTGTGGCAAAATGAGCTGCTTTAGGAGTGAATGCTACAGACATCCTAGCCTGTGGTAACACTTTTGTTCCTGGCCTCAGTATACCACTCAATCATTAACATAAGTCAGATGTACTGATTGTATACCTCACTCCCTAAATCTGAGAGCAAAAGCTGCAGTAATACAATGCCTTCGGTACAGATGCAACTAAAAGTAATCTATTATAAATAAGCTGTTCAACAGTACATCTCTAAACTTAAATCCACATTAGATTTGAATCTGCAACTCCTTCAATTCCAGAATTTGTTAAACTACATTTTGTCTTCCACTTATTTGCTTCCTCATACGAACTACAAACATTTGACACAACCTCATCTGTCAGCTTTTCAAAAGCAAATCAGAGACACAAGGGGTACTTTCAGCATCTTGCATAAAGCAAGTTTGAAAAATAGTTTTGTAGTTTTCTTTTTTTTATATAAATTTAGAGTACTCAATTATTTTTTTTCCCAATTAAGGGGCAATTTATCATAGCCAATCCACCTAACCTGCGCATCTTTGGGTTTGTGAGGGTGAAATCCACGCAGACACGGGGAGAATGTGCAAACTCCACATGGACAGTGACCCAGGGCCAGGATTTGAACCCGGGTCCTCAGTGCCGTAGTCCCAGTGCTAACTACTGAGCCACCGTTCGGCCCCGTTTTGTAGTTTTCTAACATTTTCCTTTTAATTTAAAATATTCTGATTGACCATGAATGCCCAAGAGTTGAAGTATTTCCCAACACCTGAGGTTTCTGCTTGAACCATCTGCAAAAAGGTCATAAATGCTCCAAATGAATAGTTCCTTTTTCCAGTGTTCACAGTTTTGTCATTCATCGATACTATTTGAAATATTTTGATTTAAGTTTGAATGAAAAAGTAAAGTTTATCCCAAGTTACTGTGCAGTATGAAAGTCTGTTTACACATCATCCACCTTACCCAGTATCTTCTAACGCTGCCAAGGTTAACCTAGAGAATACTCTGTTCTGTGTGTGAGATCCTGTCATTGCTTCATTCTGTATAGAAAAAAAAGAACAAAATATAATATAGAACTTAAAAGGCTAATCAAACCATCCTGATGCTCTGACTATTTAGATTTTTTTTCAGAATCTCCTGTGGCTATAGAAATAGCTATCAGGAGCCCATGTTTTCCCAGTTTTCTTTTTTGGTGAAGGCAAATTGTCTCTTTCTGAATAAGGTCTCCTTAATTCATACATTATTGCTAATTCACAAACAGAGGTGGGTTCTATCAATGATTGTCTGAACTCAGTCCCGAGTAAAATAATCTATTCTCCTAGAGAGATTGAGGAGACTGGGCCTATATTCTCCAGAGTTTAGAAGAATGAGAGGTGATCTCATTAAAGCATCCAACATTCTTACAGGGCTCAACAACAGATGCAGAAAGAATGTTTCCCCTGGCTGGGAGTTCTAGCACCAGCGGGAGAATTAGGGGGAGACCATTGAGGACTGAGATGAGGAGAAACTTTTTCACTCAAAGGGTGGTGCATCTTTGAAATGCTTTACCTCATATGGTGGCGAAGGCTCAATTACTGAGTATGTTCAAGACAGAGATCAATAACTTTCTAGATATTAAAGATATCAAGGGGGCAGTGTATCAAAATAGCATTGAGGTGGATGTCAGCAATTATCTAGCTGAATGGTGGGGCAGGTTTGAGGGGCTGAATGGCCTACTTCTGCTCTTTCCAATGTCCCTATTCTTCAATATTCTTTCTTTTTTTTGTACATAATTTTTATTGGAATTTTTGAAAAATAAATATCAACAGAACAATAACAATAATAAACACCCCCTGGCACCCATAACAACGCATATAACAAACCCCCCCCCCCACCCCAATAAACAACAAAATAAATTAAAAATAAGCAAATGAACTTAAACACTATCCCCCTGAACCCCGCCCCCCCCCCCCCCCCCCCCCCCCCCCCCCCCCCCGGGTTGCTGCTGCTGCTGATCTAGTTCCTTATCGTTGAGCCAGAAAGTCGAGGAAAGGCTGCCACCTCCTAAAGAACCCTTGTACCGACCCTCTCAGGGCGAACTTGACCCTCTCCAGCTTAATGAATCCCGCCATGTCATTAATTCAGGTCTCCACGCTCGGAGGTCTTGCATCTTTCCACTGCAGCAAGATCCTCCGCCGGGCTACTAGGGACGCAAAGGCCAAAACATCGGCCTCTTTCGCCTCCTGCACTCCTGGCTCCACCCCAACCATCGCGTGTCCCCAGCCTGGCTTGACCCTGGATCCTACCACACTTGACACCGTCCTCGCCACCCCCTTCCAGAACTTCTCCAATGCCGGGCATGCCCAGAACATATGGGCATGGTTCGCTGGACTCCCCGAACACCTGACACACCTGTCTTCACCCCCAAAGAACCTACTCATCCTAGACCCGGACCTGTGGGTCCGGTGCAGCAGCTTAAACTGGATGAGGCCAAGCCTCGCACATGAAGAGGAGGAGTTCACCCTCTCCAGGGCGTCCGCCCATGTCCCCTCCTCAATCTACTCCCCCAGCTCCACCTCCCACTTAGCCTTCAGCTCCTCCATCTCCTGTATCACCTGGTAGATGTCAGACACCTTCCCATCCCCAACCCACACCCCCGAAAGTACCCTATCCCTTAACCACCGCGGGGGCAGCGAAGGGAACCCCTCCGCCTAGCAAACGCCTTGACCTGAAGGTACCTGAACATATTCCCCGGGGGGAGCTCAAACTTCTCCTCCAATTCACCAAGGCTCGCAGACCTCCCGTCAATGAACAGGTCTCCCAACTTCCTAATGCCCGCCCTGTGCCACCACAGGAACCCGCCATCCATGTTCCCTGGGACAAACCGGTGGTTCCCCCGCAGCGGGGCCTCCACCGAGCCCCCCACTTCCCCCCTGTGTCGCCTCCACTGCCCCCAAATCTTGAGGGTAGCCGCCACCACCGGGCTCGTAGTGTACCTCGTTGGAGGGAGCGGCAGCGGCGCCGTTACCAGTGCCTTCAGGCTCGTGCCTCCACAGGACGCCATCTCCATCCGTTTCCATGCTGCCCCTTCCCCATCCATTACCCACTTACATACTATCGAGACGTTAGCTGCCCAATAGTACCCAGAGAGGTTGGGCAGCGCCAGCTGCCCAATAGTACCCAGAGAGGTTGGGCAGCGCCAGCCCCCCTCTATCCCTGCCCCACTCCAAAAAGACCCTCCTTACCCTCGGAGTCCCGTGCGCCCAAACAAATCCCGGAATGCTGCTGTTCACCCTCCTAAAAAAGGCCCTCAGAATGAAAATGGGGAGGCACTGAAACAAAAACAAAAACCTCGGGAGCACCGTCATTTTAACGGACTGTACTCTACCCGCCAACGACAACGGCAGCATGTCCCACCGTTTAAATTCCTCCTCCATCTGCTCCACCAACCTAGTAAAATTGAGCTTGTGCAGAGTCCCCCAGCTCCTAGCCACCTGGACCCCCAGGTACCTCAAACTCCTCACTGCCCTCTTTAGCGGGAGCCTACCAATCCCCTCCTCCTGATCTCCCGGGTGTACAACAAACAGCTCACTCTTGCCCAGGTTCAATTTATAGCCCGAGAAACTCCCAAACTCAGCAAGAATCTCCATCACCTCCGGCATTCCCCCCACCGGGTCTGCTACATACAGCAGCAAGTCGTCCGCATACAGCGACACTCGGTGCTCCTCCCCACCTCGCACCAAACCCCTCCACCTCCCCGACTCCCTGAGAGCCACGGCAAGAGGCTCAATTGCCAACGCAAAAAGCAAGGGGGACAGGGAGCACCACTGCCTCGTCCCACGGTGGAGCCTGAAGTACTCGGACCTCCTCCCATTTGTCGCTACACTCGCCATCGGGGCCTCGTACAGCAACCTCACCCATTTAATAAACCCCACCCCAAACCCGAACCTCTTCAACACCTCCCACAAGTACCCCCACTCAACCTTGTCAAAAGGCCTTCTCCGCATCCAACGCCACCACAATCTCCGCCTCTCCTTCTGCTGCCGGCATCATTATCACATTTAGCAGCCTTCGCACGTTAGTGTTCAGCTGCCTCCCCTTCACACAAACCCGTCTGATCTTCATGTACCACCCCCGGCACCCAGTCCTCTATTCTAGTGGCCAAGATCTTCGCAAGGAACTTGGCGTCCACATTCAGCAGTGAAATTGGCCTGTATGATCCGCACTGCAAGGGGTCCTTATCTCGCTTCAGGATCAGGGAAATCAGCGCCCGAGACATCGTCGGGGGCAAAACACCCCCCTCCCATGCCTCGTTAAAGGTCCTAACCAACAGGGGGCCCAGAAGGTCCGCGTATTTCTTATAAAATTCAACCGGGAACCCATCCGGTCCCGGCGCCTTCCCCGACTGCATGTGGCCAATCCCACTGACCAGCTCCTCCAACTCGATCGGCGCCCCCAGTCCCTCCACCTGCTCCTCCTGCACCCTTGGAAACCGTAGCCTGTCCAAAAAGCTCTCCATTCCCCCTCCCACCGCCGGCGGCTCCGACCAGTACAGTTCCCTGTAAAAGTCCCTAAAGACCTCATTGACCTCTGCCCCCTGCCGCACCACATTCCCACCCCTATCCTTCACTCCACCAATCTCCCTAGCCGAGTCCCGCTTACGAAGCTGATGCGCCAGCATCCTGCTCGCCTTCTCTCCATACTCATAGACCGCTCCCTGCGCCTTCCTCCACTGTTTCTCCGCCTTTCTGGTGGTCAATAAATCAAACTTGGCCTGCAAGCTACGCCGCTCCCCCAGCAATCCCTCCTCCGGGGCCTCCGCGTACCTCCTATCTACACTCAACAGCTCCCCCACCAGTCTCTCCCTCTCCCTATGGGTTCGGATGGAGATCAGCTCCCCCCTAATCACTGCCTTCAGAGCCTCCAGACGCCAAAGCGGGCGCTGATCCCGCACCTCCCCCATCTCCAGATCCACCCAATGCGGAGCATGGTCCGAAATCGCAATAGCCGAGTACTCGGCCTCCTCCACCCTCGGGACCAGTCCCCTACTCAGAACAAAGAAATCAATGCGGGAATAAACCCTGTGCACATGGGAGAAAAGAAGAGTACTCCCGAGCCCTCGGTCTCCCGAACCTCCAGGGATCCACTCCTCCCATCTGATCCATAAACCCCCTCAACACCTTGGCCTCCGCCGGCCTCCTGCCTGTCCTTGAACTAGAATGATCCAGTAGGGGATCCAGCACCGTATTGAAGTCCCCCCCCCATGATCAAGCCCCCCACCTCCAGGACAGGAATGCGGCCCAACATACGCCTCATGAAACCAGCATCATCCCAATTTGGGGCGTACACATTTACCAACACCACCCTCTCCCCCTGCAGCTTACCGCTCACCATCACATATCTGCCGCCACTGTCAGCCACCACCTTAGACGCCTCAAACGCCACCCTCTTCCCCACCAGGATCGCCACGCCCCGGTTCTTCGAGTCGAGCCCTGAATGGAAAACCTGCCCCACCCACCCCTTCCTCAGACGGACCTGGTCCGCCACCTTCAGGTGGGTCTCCTGGAGCATGGCCACGTCCGCCTTCAGCCCCTTCAGATGCGAAAACACCCGGGCCCGCTTAACCGGCCCATTCAACCCCCTCACGTTCGACTTATTCAGCCGGATCGGGGGCACCCCACCCCCTCCCCCGTCGACTAGCCATAGTCCATCGACTGCTCGCTCCTGGCCAGCACCCATTCGACCCGTTTCCCACGGCGATAGAACCTCACCCCGACCCCACCGACCCGCACCAACTCCTCCCTGGCCAATCCAGCAGCAACCCGGTATCCCCCCCCCGCAAGGCTAGGACCCCTCCTAGCCGCGACGCTCCCTCCACAGTACTCCCGTGAGCCAGCTGACTACTGCTGACCCCGGCAGCTCCCGATATGAGGTCACCCCTCCTCCCCTGCATCAGCTCCTTGGCACCGCTTCAGCGCGGGAAAACGGATCTGATAACCACGCCCCTCGCCACCAGCTCCACCCCCCTCGTCCCGCAGCGCGGGAAACCAGAGAAAACCCCGCGCTTTCACACTGCCCCACCCCACCAACGCAGCTCCCAAGCAGCAGTCCCAACCCATCCACCAACTCCGTACGAACAAAGACACAGATCATCCACAAACCCCAATACCCCCCGCTAAAACACAAAACCATAACCAACATCATCCGAAAGCGAGAGAAAAAAACAGAAACAAACAGAATAACCAGCAACAGCATAAACAGTGATACAGAAATAGAAAAACTCCCACAGCCCCCAATCTCTAGTTCGAGTCCAACTTTTCAACCTGCACAAAGGCCCACGCCTCCTCCGGGGACTCAAAATAGTAATGCCGGTCCTTGTAGGTGACCCACAGGCGCTCAGGCGGCAAAATGCCGAACTTCTCCTGCTTTCCGTGGAGCACCGCCTTCGTCCGGTTAAACCCGGCTCTCCGCTTGGCCACCTCCGCACTCCAGTCCTGGTAGATACGCACTACTGAATTCTCCCACTTGCTACTCCTCACCTTCTTGGCCCATCGCGGAACACGCTCCCGGTCACTGAACCGATGGAACCGCACCAGCACCGCGCGTGGGGGTTCATTCGCCTTAGGCCGCCTGGCCAGTACTCTGTGGGCCCCCTCCAGCTCCAGGGGCAGATGGAAGGATCCTGCCCCCACCAGCGAGTTCAGCATCACGGTCACATAGGCCGGCAGGTCCGACCCCTCCAGCCCCTCCTCGAGGCCCAGGATCTGCAGGTTCGTCCTCCGTGACCGAAACTCCATCTCCTCGAACCGATCTTGCCACTTTTTATGAAGTGCCCCGTGTATCTCCACCTTCCCCACGAGGGCCGAAACTTCATCCTCGCGCTCAGAGGCCTGCTGCTGCAACTCAAGTATCGCTGCACCCTGGGTTGTTTGGGTCTCCAGCAGCTTACTAGTCGTTACCTTCAGGGATTCCAACAACTCCCCTTTCAGCTCCGTAAAATAGCGCAGAAGGGCCGCCTGCTGCTCCTCCGCCCACTGCCTCCACTCCTCAGGGGCTCCACCGGCCGCCATTTTGTCCACCTTCCCCCGTTTTTCCAAGGGAGCTGCTGCCGTTTTTCTCCTCGCCCCACTCCGAGTTTGCACCATAAATCCCAGGGGGTTTTGCTCCAGACCCCTTTATCCACCGGGAATTGTCGAATCAGCGCCGTTTGGGGCCCTTAAAAGAGCCAACAAGTCCTATTAAAGCGGGAGCTGCCGAACGTGCGGCTTAGCTCCGCATAGCCGCAACCGGAAGTCTCAATATTCTTTCTTGTTGGAAGTCTTTGACTTTTGTTCAATATTTCCTCATTTTGATGCAGCTGAGTGGCAATTAAGCAGGCATTGGATTCATCTATGTCTCACTACAGTGTACTATCACATGTTGGTGCATTTGCTATCTATCTTAAAGAAACAAATGAGTTAAAATCTATGTCACTTGATTGCTTCAGATCCACGAAGGGAAAATATGATCAGCATCAAAACTATGTGAAAACATGTTACAGTGAAAAATGTTTAAGGGAAACTATCCACAGAATATCAAACTTCTAAAAATCATTTACGTTAGCCAACTGCTATTGCACACCCACCAAACAAATGAAGCAGCCATTAAAGGTTCTCGTACAAATACCATACGAGAGGCCTTGATGCAAAGAACATGCTCAGTTTGGGATAAAAACAGAAAATGTTAGAAAAACTCAGCAGGTCTGGCAGTATCTGTGGAGTGAGAAACAGAGTTAATGTTTAAAGTCCATATGGCACTTCTTCAAAGCTCTGAACAATCATACGGACTGGATACATTTGACTCTGTACCGGGGTCAAAATAGTTTTCTTTCCCCCTTAAGGGCTACTTTTTGATTTTCAGGGGCTAGGTTTTGGTTTTCAAGGGTTCCGTTTTCATTTCTACTACCTCCTATATTTGGTGATGCCGTAACACAGTAACATTACCTTCTGTTTTTGTGTTGAGATACATACAGTGGCACAAATACCAACTATACGTTACTACATATTTTCACTTGGATTCTAATAAACAAGATGCTTTTGTGAATTTATTATAAATAAATATCCCGTTCTTAGTTTCCAAAGTAAAAATTGGGATACGGGTCTCACATAATTAGTCTCACATCCGTTCTCCCTTTTCAAAAGTAATTGCAAGCATTAACATGCTCTAGCGTTCTTTGGTTTTATCTTATCAATTTAAAGTTTCTTTACTCTGAATACTTCTTTTTAAAGTGAGTGCGGACGAACAGGTCGGGATACTGATTCCAACAGTCCAACCCGTTTAACACAGTGAATACACAAAAATTAATTCTGCAGCATCAAGCTAACCATCTGAGGACAAAAGGTTTAATTCATATAGACTTCTCTTTTCAGTGAGTCCCCCCCCCCCCCCCCCCCCCCCCTCCTCCCCCCCCCCCCCCCAAGTCAATGCGCCTCCTCACATCATCGTTCATAAGACACAAGAACTAGGAGCAGGAGTAGGCCATCTGGCCCCTTGAGCCTGCTCCGCCATTCAATGAGATCATGGCTGATCTTTTGTGGACTCAGCTTCACTGTCTGGCCCGAACACCATAACCCTTAATCCCTTTATTCTTCAAAAAACTATCTATCTTTATCTTAAAAACATTTAATGAAGGAGCCTCAACTGCTTCACTGGGCAAGGAATTCCATAGATTCACAACCCTTTGGGTGAAGAAGTTCCTCCTAAACTCAGTCCTAAATCTACTTCCCCTTATTTTGAGGCTATGCCCCCTAGTTCTGCTTTCACCCGCCAGTGAAAACAACCTGCACGCATCTATCCTATCTACTCCCTTCATAATTTTATATGTTTCTATGAGATCCCCCCTCATCTTTCTAAATTCCAATGAGTACAGTCCCAGTCTACTCAACCTCTCCTCGTAATCCAACCCCTTCAGCTCTGGGATTAACCTAGTGAATCTCCTCTGCACACCCTCCAGCGCCAGTACGTGCTTAATGAGGCATAGATTGGAACCCTTTAGCACAGAAGCACCCTAATTACATTAAGGACACATATCACTTTACAGAGGTGGTTACCTCACTAACCGTACTGTGCCCCACACCCCACCTCATCTCATATTTTTTTTACAATGAACACTGAAAGTCTGTACACAAATGCAGAAACAAGGCAAAGGCTGTCCAAAATATGTTTAATACATTTCCCCAACCTGACAGACCAGATGAAGCTATAATCTGGTTACTATATTTAGGTTTAACAAAATTAACTTTGAATTCAACAATGAATTTTACCAACAAATCAACGGCACAGCTTGGGTAAGAAATTTTCCCCAGCCTCTGCAAGCATATGTGGCAGAGTGGGAAGTGGTTGAAAAATGTTTTGCAAAGATGTCCTAGACTCTCAATATGTTGCAAAAGATATTTGGACTCATAGAGAAGCATAATTATAATAATTCATCAATGCCCTGAATAATCATCACTCCTTCATTAAACTTAATACTAAAACACAAGCTTCAAATTCCTAAGTGTGCACATCACCAACAATCAGTCCTGGTCCACCCACACTACAACCAAGGAAGCACAAAAGCATCTATACATCCTCAGGAAACTAATGGAATTCGGCATGTCCACATTGACTCTTACCAATTTTTACAGAAGCACCATAGAAAGCATCCTATCTGGCTACATCACAGCCTGGTATGGCAACTGCTTGACCAAAGATCATGGGAAACTACACAGAGTCGTGAACACAGCCCAATCCATCACGCGAAACCGCCTCCCATCCATTGACTGTCTATACCTCACACTGCCTTGGAAAAGCGGACAGCATAATCAAAGACCCCTCCCACTCGGGTTATTCTCTCTTCCAACCTCTTCAATCGTGCAGGAAAAACAAAAGTCTGAGAACATGCAAAAACAAATTCAAAAACAGTTTCTTCCCCACTGTTACCAGACTCCTGAATGACTCCTCTACTGAGTTGTACTACACTCCATATGCTTCACACAATGCCCATGTCCTTGTATTTACATTATGTATAAAAGCAAATTACTGCGGATGCTGGAATCTGAAACGAAAGGGAAAATGCTGGAAAATCTCAGCAAGTCTGACAGCATCTGTAGGGAGAGAAAAGAGCTAATGTTTCGAGTCCGATGACTCTTTGTCAGAGCTTTGGCAAAGAGTCATCGGTCTCGAAAAGTTAGCTCTTTTCTCTCCCTACAGATGCTGCCAGACTTGCTGAGATTTTCCAGCATTTTCCCTTTCGTTTACATTATGTATACATGTATGTCCAATGTTTTTTTATGTATGGAACAATCTGTCTGGACTGTACGCAGAACAATACTTTTCACTGTACTTTGGTACAAGTGACAATAAATCAAATCCAATCCAACTGATAGCTCATGGCAGCAACATTACAATCAAATAACTGCTCCAGATCTTCCTATCAGGTTCCAATCCTCCCACCCTTGCTGCTCCTCTAACCAGAGGCTGTCTCTTGAGGTAGAGCAAGAGCAGGAGAGAGGGAACCAGTGACTGGAGGTGTTGGAGCAGCATGGGGGAAGACAGAATTTGAGATTGAGGAGCAGCTCTTCACAGATTCTATCTCTTCCACATATGCAGGCAACCTTTCTCTCATTTGACATCTGGTCAATGGGTTTTCGTGGGCTTTTTGGCGGATTGTGAATTTTCCTGCTGCCTCCAATTACTTTGAACTCTCTTCTGTACTATCTACAACATGCACTGTGGCCTCCTCAGCAGCACCTCCTGAACTAGCGACTTCCACCATCTAGAGGGACAATAGAAGCAGATGCACGAGGGCACACTCATGTCACACATCACATTGACTTGAACATACATTTCTCTCTTTTATCATCACTAGGTCAAAATCCTGTAACTTTGTAGGAACCCTTTATCCACAAAATTAAGTCCTTGGGCAACTAGAGCCTAATTGTTAGCGATACTGACATCCCAAAAATACATTCTTTAAAATGCTTCTAAAGGTTGTGAAGCACTTTAGTGATAAAGTTCGACTTGGTTTGAATTTCAGTTTTTCTCATGACTTGAAATAACCTTCCATGAATGCTGCCCATCAACCAAAGTATCACTGATGATACAAGTTGAGACATCTGAAACCCAGGTTTGGGACACAGACAAGCTGCAGGAATTCACACCTGCAAATGAGCCATTCAAGGCGATTAAAGTAACTATGGGACCATCAGGTCCATCGCATCATCTTCCAGACTAGGTGGCACTGAGCTCCTGCTCGGAGTCCTCCCAGGATTGATTGACAGTGACCCAGAAACTGCCCACAAAAGGGGCGGGGGAAACTCAAGCCAGTTAAAAGACAATGCAGCCATGATTTCTGTCTCTTTTGGACTGGTCTGTGCCCACTCCAATCGCAGCATAACGACCAGCCAAGTTCAAGCGATCGCTACCAGAGAGAGATGAGCTGCAGCCGAGACGAAACTGACGATTTTCAGCTGACACACGTGGGGACTCAGATAAAGGCCTTTTCTACCTGCATAGAGCCGGTCATCCAGAAGTTAAGTAAACATAGAACATAGAACATTACAGCGCAGTACAGGCCCTTCGGCTCACGATGTTGCGCCGTCCTGTAAAACCCCTCTAAAGTCCCTCTACACTATTCCCTTATCGTCCATATGCCTATCCAATGACCATTTGAATGCGTTTAGTGGTTGGCGAGTCCACTACTGTTGCAGGCAGGGCATTCCACACCCTTACTACTCTCTGAGTAAAGAACCTACCTCTGACATCTGTCCTATATCTATCTCCCGTCAATTTAAAGCTATGTCCCCTCGTGCTGGACATCACCATCCGAGGATGTAATCTTAGTTGATAGGTGTAGTTTAATACATAGCTGCGTGTATTATTGCACAGAGAGATAAGTCTTGTGTTTAATAATAAACTGTCTTTTTAACCAATATACTGGTTGTGTGGTCATTTGGTCAATACAACAAACATATTCGCTGCTTGTGGTTCACTAATAAAGTAGCAACAACAGAAAAAAAGTAAAATTGTCCTTTCTCTAAATATACCCCAACAATAGTACTTTTTGATCAGTTGCCAAAGACAATGTTATAGCAAAGATCCATTGTCTTACATTTGAAATTGAAGTGAAAATGCAAGCTAGATACATAATTTACATGATTGGTTTTGTACTCTGAGTTTTATTCTCCCAATGACAGGAGTACTCTACATCCAACAAGACTTCCAAAGTGAGGGGCATCAAATCTGTACCATGTCCAAAGCTTGGAGAAAACAATTAAGCCACAAAAGAACTTCCGAAAAGTAATATCTACTTCAGCAGCAAATCATTTACAAAACATATATGTGCCAACTGAGAGAAAAACAGACTATTGAATTAATTAAGTTACATTTTAATTAATGTAGAATCCACAAAAACATTTATACAAAGGGTTGGAAATAGGGGTTAGGATTTGCAAATTCTTCGCATGGCATTTTGAATCTGCTTTTAAAATACACAAAATTGTTACAAAAACAGCCAAATTATTATGGCTTGTAGCTTTGGTGAAAACTTGCTTAACACAAGCTTTAGCAAATCTTACCTCCAAAGCTTCAATAAATCTTACCTCCAGCAACCTCTTTTCCCAGTGATTCAGTTCTGTACCCATGCCCCCTTGATTTTCAAGTTCCATTCCTTCGAGGATTGGGCAGTTAAAGTGCTTCTGGGCTTCTTCCTGCCCAATGGAAAGTCAAATTTAATGGTTAGAGTAAAAATAGGTTCTCCAGTCAAATCACTTCATGTATTTTGTTATAACATGCCATAATTAGCAGGGCACCTTTAGTCATCAAGTTGTCATTCTGCCTTCACTTAACTGTGTTACATTTTAATTCTTTTGTCATAGCATGTCATCAATTTAAACAGCCCCCTCACTTTTATACCCAACATTTCAATTTGTTCTTTCTTTGAGAAAATTATTCAAAACCCTCTTCCACGTCATTATTGAGAATCTTGAATACTCCATACAGTGAAGCAGTGCTTTACATATTCATCCTCCAATCTATGTCTCATATGCTGCATACAATGTTCATTGTATGGTTTCCTATGCATGGAGAGGATCACTCAGGTTTGCTGAAGTGAGATTTTGACCATACTGAATCGTGACACTTCCCTTCTCCGCACTCCGCGAATATTAGCCACCCGACATATTAGCTCCAGCAGATTCTGTTTGTATTTCATTGTATCAGTTAGTTATTTAAAAACAAACACTTTTGCTGTACCCTTCATTCCCTGAACTCCTTTTATTTTTCAATTCTCAGAATGTGGCTCAGTTTTAAACTGCTAGACAACTTTCTTCACAATTAGTTAAATTGACAGTACTGAGCGAAAACAAATTGCAAACCTGACTATTTGTGCCAACATGAAACAAGGTCAATTCTCTCGCACTGTCAATACAAAACTAATCTTTGAAATGCATTTCTTACTTTTTACATCTAGTTCTATTGTGACAAAGGCACTACACAAATAATTTAGCCCATCTTTTCCACTTCAAAACACTGATGGGCATTTTGTCTTAATTCAGATTTTGAATACTTACAATTTTTCATTTTATTAGCTTTAGTTTCTTTTCTAAATCTCTCATAAGATTTTTATATAGTCCCTGTTGCCATATTGTGATTTTATTTTCCATCCATCACAAGATTCAAATATGTATCAATATATGTTCAAAACTACAGATAATAATTCCAGCTGAAACCTAATAGAGGGCTCAAAGTCAACATATTTTCACTGATCTTGTATTTAACATTGCTTTTTAAAAATAAAATCTCATCTCTGTTGATAAAAATAAAGTATTTGTCTTTTTATTTCTTTTTTTAAAAAATATTTTTATTCTCCTTTGTCACATTTTATCCCAAATTTACACCCAAAAATAAACAATCAGTAATGAATGCAATGTCAATCCCACATCAATAACAATGATGAAATGAAATGAAAATGAAAATCGCTTATTGTCACGAGTAGGCTTCGATGAAGTTACTGTGAAAAGCCCCTAGTCGCCACATTCCGGCGCCTGTCCGGGGAGGCTGATCCCATCCTCCCACTAAACCCCCAAACATTAGTCCACACGTTAACATAAACAAATGACAAAAAGGAATCAGGAATCACCCATAGTCACCATTAACACATACAGTCCCCCTCCCCCCCAACCCTCCTAGCACCCCCCCTACTGCTCGATGATGTGGAGATACCGCCGTTGGACTGGGGTGAGCACAGTCTAAGAAGTCTTACAACACAACAATCACCATGCAGGAATGTTCCCTTCCAGTCGGGGAATACTTCAGCATCAAGGGCATTCAGCCTCTGATCTCCGGGTAAGCGTTCTCCAAGGTGGCCTTGAGGACGCACGACAATGCAGAATCGCCGAACAGAAACGTATAGCCAAGTTCTGCACACATACAGCCTCAACCGGGATTCATGTCGCATTACATTCACCCCCCACCATCTGGCCTGGGCTTGTGAAATCGTACCAACTGTCCTGACTTGAGACAATTCACACCTCGTTAACCTGGGATTACCCCTATCTCTGGATCTGTAAAGACTTAATTACCTGTAAATGCTCGCATTCAAAGCATCATCTTGCATCTTTTTTTTTATATAAATGTTTTTTATTAAGTTTTCATGTTTTATATATGACAAGTTACAAATTATTAGAGAGAAAAAAAGAAAACACAAAAATTTAACATGTACATTTACAGGTAAGCATCTTTATAACAACAATTGTGGCCGCCCCCTTTAGCCGGCATACATATTTTACATTCCCCAATATGGCCAAGGCACATGTTTATAGGCATTTATTTATAACGAACATTTATTTATAACCCCCATAACGAACCCGTAACCCCCCCCCCGGGCTACCTTCCCCCGATTCCCGTCCATTTTCCCCTGATTCTTGGCCACCCGACTATTCTTCCTCTTGTACGTTGGCCACAAACAGGTCCCGAAACAGTTGCATGAATGGCTCCCACATTTTATGGAAGCCGTCGCCTGACCCTCGGATGGCGAATTTGATTTTCTCCATTTGGAGAGATTCCGGGAGGTCGGACAGCCAGTCTGCTGCTCTGGGCGGTGCTGCTGACCGCCAGCCAAACAGGATTCTACGGCGGGCGATCAGGGAGGCAAAGGCAAGGGCGTCCGCCCTCCTCCCCAGGAATAGATCTGGCTGGTCTGAAACCCCGAAGACCGCCACTATTGGGCATGGCTCCACCCTCACCTCCACCACTTTGGACATAGCCTCGAAGAAGGCTGTCCAGTAACCCACAAGTCTGGGGCAAGACCAGAACATGTGGGCATGGTTGGCCGGGCCTCTTTGGCACTGTTCACATCTATCCTCCACCTCCGGGAAGAACCTACTCATACGGTTTCTCGTTAAGTGGGCTCTATGTACCACTTTTAGTTGCGTCAGGCTGAGCCTTGCGCAGGTGGAGGTGGAGTTGACCCTATGCAGTGCTTCGCTCCAGAGTCCCCACCCTATCTCCATCCCCAGGTCGTCCTCCCATTTCCTTCTTGTTGCGTCCAGTATGGTGTCGTCCCTTTCTACCAGTCGGTCATACATGTCGCTACAGTTCCCTTTCTCTAGGATACTTGCGTCCAGTAGGTCTTCCAGTAGTGTCTGTCGTGGCGGTTGTGGGTACGTCCTTGTCTCCTTTCGTAGGAGGTTTTTGAGCTGCAGGTACCGTAGCTCGTTCCCCCCAACTAGCTGAAATTTCTCTGTCAGTTCGTCCAGTGTTGCGATCCTGTCGTCCGTGTATAGGTCCCTGACTGTCAGTGTCCCCCCATCCTGCCTCCACCTTTTGAAGGTGGCGTCAGTCAGTGCTGGTGTGAACCTATGGTTGTTGCAGATGGGAGCCTTGTCCAACATTTTGGTCAGGCCAAATTGCTGCCGCAGTTGGTTCCAGAATTGGAGGGTGGCTGTCACCACTGGGCTGCTGGAGTGTTTTTTGGATCATCTTGCATCTTTGACTTTATCCATATATATGTTTCTGGAACTTACCTCTTCATTCACCTGAGGAAGGAGCAGTGCTCTGAAAGCTAGTGATTTGAAACAAACCTGTTGGACTTTAACGTGGTGTTGTTAGACTTCTTACTAATGTTCAATTTAATCTAATTCTCGAAAGTGCCCAATGAATAACGCACATGAATTGTAGAACCCCTCCATCCTTCCCCTCAGTTCAAATTTGACCTTCTCCAGAGTCAAGAATTCCAGCAGGTCCCCCTGCCACGCCAGGGCACAGGGTGGAGAGGCTGATCTCTAACCTAACAGGATCCGCCTTCGGGCGATCAACGAGGCATTGGTACTGATCTTTCAGGAACCACTGGAGGCAGGAAGGCTCCCAGAGGACTAGAAAGTGGCTAATGTAACATCGCTGTTTAAGAAGGGAGGCAGAAGATGGGGAATTATAGGCCGGTTAGCCTGACTTCGGTCATTGGTAAGATTTTAGAGTCTGCTATTAAAGATGAGATCGCAAAGTACTTGGAAGTGCATGGTAAAATAGGACTGAGTCAGCATGGCTTTGCCAAAGGGACGTCATGTCTGATAAATCTGTTTGAGTTCTTTAAGGAGGTAGCAAGGAAGTTAGACAAAGGAGAACCATTGGATGTGATTTATTTAGATTTCCAGAAGGCCTTTGACAAGGTGCCGTATAGGAGACTGTTAAATAAGTTAAGAGCCCACGGTGTTAAGGATAACATCCTGGCATGGATAGAGGATTGGCTGACTGGCAGAAGGCAGAGAGTGGGGGATAAAGGGGTCTTTTTCAGGATGGCAGCCGGTGACTAGTTGTGTGCCTCAGCGGTCTGTGCCCGGACCACAACCTTTTACAATATACATTAATGATCTGGAAGACGGAACTAAACCACTGTTGCTAAGTTTGCAGATGGTACAAAGATCTGTAGAGGGACAGGTGGTATTGAGGAAGCAAGGGGGCTGCAGAAGGATTTGGACAAGCTGGGAGAGTGGGCAATGAAGTTGCAAATGAAATACAATGTGGAAAAGTGTGAGGTTGTGCACTTTGGAAGGAGGAATTTAGGCATTGACTTTTTTCTAAATGGGGAAATACTTAGGAAATCAGAAGCACAAAGGGGCTTGGGTGTCCTTGTTCACGATTCCCTTAAGGTTAACGTGCAGGTTCAGTCGGCAGTTAAGAAGGCAAGTGCAATGTTACCATTCATAACAAGAGGGCTACAATACGAGACCAAGGATGTACTTCTGAGGCTGTATAAGACTCTGGTCAGACCTCATTTGGAGTATTGTGAGCAGATGTGGGCCCCATACCTAAGGAAGGATGTTCTGGCCTTGCAAAGGGTCCAGAGAAGGTTCACAAGAATGATCCCTGGAATGAATAACTTGTTGAATGGTTGAGGACTCTGGGTTTGTACTCGTTGGAGTTTAGAAGGATGGGGGGGGGGGGGATCTTATTGAAACTTACAGGATACTGCGAGGCCTGGATAGAGTGGGCATGGACAGGATGTTTCCACTTGTAGGAAAAACTAGAACCAAAGGATACCATCTCAGACTAAAGGGACGATCCTTTAAAACAGAGATGAGGAGGAATGTCTTCAGCCAGAGGGTGGTGAATCTGTGGAACTCTTTGCCGCAGAAGGCTGTGGAAGCCAAATCACCGATTGTCTTTAAGACAGAGATAGATAGGTTCTTGATTAATAAGGGGATCAGGGGTTTTGCGGAGAAGGCAGGAGAATGGGGATGAGAAAATATCAGCCATGATTGAATGGTGGAGCAGGCTTGATGGGCCGAGTGGCCTAATTCTGCTCCTATGTCTTATGGTCTTATGGTCTTTTTATTTCTATGAGTGAATCTGAATCTTATCGCAACTTAAACTGATATAATTGTTGAAACAATTAATTTGTCTGAAACAGATTTCAGGCCTTGAGGGCCCAACCACTTAAATGTGGTTAACTTTTACAATTTGTTCAAGTAAGTGCTTGGTCGTGACATTTAAAAATACTGCCAGTTATTTCAGTTTGTTTGGCCCAAGTCCTTTTTCAAAAAATATCCATCAGCTTGTCCTTTTCAAGTACATCCACAGCCTGAATTGATTATTATTTTCTGACAATGAGCAACTGGCTAAGCTTAACTGCTGCAAGTTGATGTGTGTTACAGCAGCTATTCACTTGTCCCTTCCCTGGGATAAAGAATTAAAGATTATCAATTTGCGAATCAAGGAAAACCAAAAGCAACTGAACTAAGGTATATGAAATCCATAAAATCTAACATTCCTATCCCAGCTGTAACCTGGCTTTTAAAGAGCTGTACCTCTAGATGTTTCTGTCCCTCCACTACATTGAGAACTAAAGTTGAACATATATGTTTAGTCTGCTTTTCACTCCAAAATATACTTCTTCACATTTCTGTGTTAAACTACATTTTTAAAAAAATTTTTAAAATAATTTTTATTGGAATTTTTTACAGAAAATATAAAAATATAACAAGTATAGCAACAAGCAGTAATATGCAACTAACAGCCCCATAACACCCACAATTCCCCCCAAACCGTAACATCACATGTATCACACCCCCCCCCCCCCCCAACAAGAGAACTTAACCATAAATTAAAATTAAGTGTTAAACTACATTAATCACATTTAGGCATATACTCCTAATTCAACATGCTCCTGCTGACTCTAACATTAGTCTTCACATATTGCTTTTCTCCTTAATTGGTATTATTTGACTCAAATTGAGAACAATCTTGAAACAGATTAATTGAGAATGTCACGAGCTACATCTTATCAACATGAGCAGAGCTGTCAGCCTTTTCCAACAGAAATCAGGCGAGGGATTCTCCCCTACCTGGCATGACGGAGGGTCCCGGCGTAGGGGAGTGGCGCCAACCACTCAGGGGTCGGGCCTCCCCAAAGATGGGGGATTCTCCCCGCCTTTGGGGGCCAGCCCCGCGCCAGAGCGGTTGGCACCAGAAGACTGGCGCAAAACACCGGCGCCCCCGGCAACGGGGCTGGCCGAAAGGCTTTCGCCGGTTGGCGCATGCACGATGTGGGGCTCTCTTCCGCTTCCGCCATGGCGAAGGCCATGGCGGCCGCGAAGGAGAAATAGTGCACCCTGGGCACTGGCCCGGAGTCTGAGCGGGGGGCCCCGATCGCGGGCCAGGCCACCGTGGGGGCACCCCCCGGGGTTCGATCGCCCCCGCCCCCCCCAGGGCCCGCTCGCGCCGCTGATCCCGCCGTTCCAGAGGTGGTTCAAACCTCGGTGGCGGGAGAGGCCTCCCAGCGGCGGGACTTCGGCCCATCCGGGCCGGAGAATCACCGCAGCGGCCTCTCCGATCGGAGTGGCGAGATTCCGCCGCCGCCACTTCCCGGGTGGCGGAGAATCTCTGCCACGGCGGGGGCGAGATTTTCGGCGGCCCCAGGCGATCCTCCGACCCTGCTGGGGGTCGGAGAATTTCGCCCCAGTTTTCCAGATACCAAAAATCAGTATTTTGGCAGTAAAATCGGTATCTTCATTTCAAAGAAAAAATGCCTACCAATCTGAAGTACAGCTTTACGCCTTAATTTCACAAATCTAAAACACGAATGGAAAATGCAAATCTAACGCTGTGACATACATGCACATCATCATGAGTGGGTGTTTTCAAATTAACTTTCAAACCTTCAATAAATCTAATAATGAAAATTTCTATAATTCTGCTCGCACTGCGATCTCCGAGAGGACACTTTATTGAAAGTTTTTTAAAAAGCCGAAACACAAATATCTGTTGCATGGACGCCATGGTGGCGCAGTGGTTAGCATTGCTGCCTCATGGCACCGAGGTCCCGGGTTAAATCCCGGCCCCAGGTCACTGTCCCTGTGGAGTTTGCACATCCTCCCCGTGTTTGCGTGGGTCTCACCCCACAACCCTAAAGATGTGCACGTAGGTGCATAGGCCACACTAAATTGTCCCTTAATTGGAAAAAAAAAATTGGGTACCCTAAATTTATTTTTACAATAGGAAAAAAAGTCTATTGCAACCCCATTATCCATTATGAAAGTTTGAAAAAATTAATAGAAGTATTTTTGTTAATACTCACAACAACTCGTGGAGTTACAAGAAGGAGGACCTCATGATTAAGCTTCTTGTTCCCTCGTATGTCCCACAACCTGACTGCCTTGCGCGCAACTCTGTCACTCCACTGATATAATCCAAGTCTATTCAAATACAAATTAGTGAACTGTGATAGTAATATCATTCAAGACATTTGAAAAAAACTAAACAATAGCCAATACAAATTAGAATTTACAACATCATGCAAATATTTTGGCTTACGATTAAACAAACAAGTAAATAATGTTTAATCACAACTACAAGATGTATTTAAACAAATTCTCTTACGCACTCGATGACAACTAAATGGGTTTTCCCAAGATTTGAAAATCACAAAATAACTAGCTTACGATTCATTAAAAGGTGGAAGACCATTTGCCTTTCTTGTAGTTAAAGGTTTTCCCTCATCATCACGATAGAAAGCAAAAAGTCCTGCAGAGAAGCCCTAAATTGAAGTGGAAAGGAAACACTTTTTCATGTGTGTTAGTAAAAATAAATTCCACTACAGTAAAGCTGCACGGCAGAAATTTCTTCTGGTATCAAATCTAATTGGAAATGTAAAAACAAAATATGCTGGAAACATTAAACACGTTTGGCAGCATCCATGGAGAGAGAAATACAGTTAATATTCCATGTCATTGACCTGAATCAATAAGTCGATTCTCTCCCTCTGGATGCTGCTGGATCTGCTGAGTATTTTCAGTTTAATCGATGTTTTTATTTCAGATTTCCAGCATCTGCAGTATTTTGCATCTATTATAGAAACTAGACTGGTTAAATTCCTATACAGGGTGTTTAAACCCATGAAAAATAATCATTTTATACGATATTTGGAGCCACCTCATTAACGGAATCCCTTTTCACAGTGAGATATCACACTCTGAAAAACGTAGCTGGGCCTGTCATGAGGAAATTGATACAGGAAGGAAATGACATGACCACGTCCTCACCAATTTACCAGCCTCAGATACATCTGTCCGTAATAACATTAGTGGAAGGTGAACTGTAGGACATCCTTCATACAGTAATAAGTATGGCACTGCTGCCATGCTAAAGCAGGACAAATGTAGCAGCCCAAAACTGGATATCTGCATGAACCATATACCTTCACAATCTATGAATTCATAACACCAGTATATCCCTCATTGCTTTAATAGAGAATCCAACAAGCTTTGTCAGCTGGATTTATGTTGCTGCTCAGCTGTATTTCCCTATTCATTTGTGTGTACACATTTGTGTTCCAGTGTTGTCGCATTAGGGTGCAAATATAGGTAAAAGGAAAGGGGGGCAAAATTTATGTCATGCCGAGGTTCTTGCCCTCCTGGCATAAATGTCAGGAGTGAACCCACCCCCATTTAATGCTTGTTGAGGAATGCAGAGGCAGACTATCAGGGCCTGGTGAGGGAGGTAGGGGGCTGAATGGACAGGCCGGTTGGGACAGGAAACCTCAGGATAGCAGAAGACCTTGTAGGGTGGGGGTGAACCTTCTGGGGGGCCCCCCAAGAGGTCGATAAAAGAGTAACCCGAGTCGTGAATGTTGCCAGGCTTCCCACTTTGCACCAGGTTGCAAACAGGGAACCAAACATGTACTTTATTAAAGATCTGAACCAATAGGGGAGCTTCAAACACTATGGGCTGGATTCTTCTGCCCGGCCCGACGCAAGAACGCCACAGGCGAGCTGCAGACAATGGAGACGGTCATTTTCCTTGGGCAGGATTCTCCGTTTGCCAGGCGGACGCAGCTGGAGAATCCTGCCCTATAAGTAAAACTTGAGAAGCGTAGAATTGTTTACTCTAGAGAAGTGTGAGCCCAATGGAGAGATCAATCAAGCATTCAGGAATTAGGCAAAAGACAAGGTAAACCCCAATAATATGTTCAAGATTGCCTCATGTTTTTGAATTAGGGGGTCACAGGTTCAAGACTAGAAGAGGAAAGATTTAGAATTACATTTAACTACTTTACACAGAAGATTGTGACCTCGAGAATCAGTGAAGGCAGATCATGTGGCAAATATAAGAG
The DNA here is from genome assembly GCF_902713615.1 of Scyliorhinus canicula. Classification (NCBI taxonomy): domain Eukaryota; kingdom Metazoa; phylum Chordata; class Chondrichthyes; order Carcharhiniformes; family Scyliorhinidae; genus Scyliorhinus; species Scyliorhinus canicula. Next base: position 233,607,518 of record NC_052147.1, read on the forward strand.
ATAATTGAGGGTGATTAAGTTAATTTTTTGGACGGCGCCAAAGATTTTTCCAGTTCTGTATTTTCCTGTTTCTCTGGCACAGAGAAATGCATAAAGTTAAGTGAAATTTCTTAATGGACAAAAACTTTGATTACCATAATCTCTCTAATAATTTTTTTTACTCATGGGATGTGGGCATCGCTGGCTAGTTCAGTATTTATTTATTGCCCAGTCCTAATTGCCGTTGACAAGGTGATGATGAGCTGCCTTCTTGAACTGTTACAGTCTATGTGGTCTAGGCCACAGTGCTGTTAGGGTGAGAGTACCAAGATTTTGAGATTAAAGCATGTCTGCAATGAACCTACCAATGCGTGGACAATTTCATGTTTCACTGTTGACAACATGCCTCTGAATTCTTGTGGCTCAGTGGGGATCATACTTGGACACAGGTTTGCATATCCTGCAATAGGCCTGAAATATTCAGCGAAAATGATTCATTAGTAGAAATAAAGTGTAACTTTTCTAATCTTTCATTTTTAAATAATTTAACTTGTTAGTTTTTTTATATTGGACTACTTGTTGATTAAACATCCACAATACGTTAGTATCATTGAAGTATTCCATACCCTAATACAATTCTCAGGCTTAATAACAGAAGATCATTTATACATGAGTATGGAGAACACTATGAAGAAACACTGAAAAACCCAACAAACATGCATTTTGTTGTGCCAAAATCCCAGTACGTAAATATTTTGCCAATGACTTCTATGAGCAAACAGGGGTTGGCTGGGGTGGTTTGGGTCTGGGTCCCGCTGCTGTACCAGGCACCGGTGGAGAGTGTGTGGACTAACCGAGTAAGATTCAGACTGCACCGGGGCACGAGGCAGGATTGTCCACTCTCCCCACTGCTGTTTGCCTTGGCTATAGAGCCATTTGCATTGGCGCTGAGAGAGTCAGAGGACTAGAAGGGGTTAGTCCGGGGGGGGGGCGGCGGCGGCACAGGGTATCGTTATATGCAGACGGTCTACTCCTGTATATTTCTGACCCGTTAGGGGGGGATGGGAGATATTATGTGGATCCTAGGGGAATTTGGCTGGTTTTCCAGGTATAAATTGAATATGGGTAAGAGTGAGGTCTTTGTGATCCAGGCGAAGGGGCAGGAGAGGAGATTGGGGGAGATGGCGTTTAAAGTGGTGGGAGGGAGTTTTTGATACTTGGGAATTCAGCTAGCACGGGATTGGGACCAGTTAAATCTGGCCTGATTGGTGGAGCAGATGGAGTGGGCAGTGAGGGAGGGGTCGGTGTGGGAGCGGGTGGAGGCCGCATCATGTAGGGGCACAAGTTTATGGGCATTGGTAACGGCACCTCTGCCATTCTTGCTGGCTCGATACTCCGCAAGCACGGAGGTGCTGGCAGCTCTGAGGGTATAGGGGCAATGGCGGATGCATATGGGTGTGGAGGAAGCGTCGTTGTGGGCTTCAATTTGTGGGAACCACCGGTTTGTGCCAGGGTGGCGAGATGGAGGGTTTTGGAAGGGGGGGGGGATAGTTTAGGTGGGATCAGCGAGTGGAGGAGGGGGGACTGGGGATCTGTGTGTATAAGCCATGTTGGCTGGGTATGTTGTTGGTTGGGGGGAGGTTATTTATTGAGTTATGTTTACATTTGAAATTGTTGTTATAAATCATAAATGCCTTAATAAAATGTTTTTAAAAAAAGGGATAGGCAATTACATCAGATGAGAAGTTAATCACCTTCATAAGTAGCATGGTTTCATATTATTTTTGTCTATCTTATGGAAACAGACTGCAATAATTGATTCAAATACTTTTAATCATTATTACTTTTCATTAGCATCCTCTATCAATTTCCCACAACACACACTTTCTCTATTCCCCACAAAACTCTTCAACTAATCTGTCCAAATCACATCCTCTGCTGCAGCTAGGATTTGTAGTTTAACACTGACTGAGTTACATGAGGGCAGTTGTAGCAATACCCGAGAAACACAGGAGCCACACAACAAAGTTTACTGATCCTTGTTTCAGTTACTTCCGCAACACTCCATTCAGTTGATATCAAGGTTATTGGAGTCGCAGGTCAAACAGTTTTGTATGGCTACCTTACTTCAAGGGAAGTGTACCCTCCATAGTTTTCTCCTACCAAATATAACTTCTCCAGTCGACTATGATTGGGACCAAGTCATTACTGGATTTTGGAATTCCCTGGACTGTAGAATGCTTAATCACAAATGTGAGACCTGGATAGTACGGCAGATGTAAATATTTACCTGAAGCACAGAGTCATAGATGTTTACAGCATGGAAACTGGCCCTTCAATCCAGCTTGTCCATGCCACCCAGTTTCTATCACGAGGCTAGTCCCACTTGCCCGCATTTGGCCCATATCCCTCTATACCCACCCTGCCCATGTAACTGTCTAACTGTTTGTTAAAGGAAAAAATGTACCCACCTCTACCACTGCCTCTGGCAGCTCGTTCCAGATGCTCACCACCTTCTGTGTGAAATAATTTCCCCTCTGGTCTCTTTTGTATCTCTCACCTTAAATCTATACCCTCTAGTTCTAGACTCCTCTACTTTTGGGAAAAGATATCTACCTTATCTATGCTCCTCATTATTTTATAGATCTCTATAAGATCATCCCTAAGCCTACTACGTTCCAGGGGAAAAAGTCCAACCTATCCAGCCTCTCCCTATAACTAAGACCATTAAGTCCTGGTAGCATCCTCGTAAATCTCTTCTGCACTTTCTAGTTTAATAAAATCCTTCCTACAATAGGGTGACCAGAACTGAACACAGTATTCCATGTGTGGGCTTACCAATGTCTTGTACAACTTCAACAAGACGTCCCAACTCCTGTATGCAATATTCTCACCAATAAAACGTAGCATGCTGAATGCCTTCTTCACCACCCTGTCCACCTGCAACTCCACCTTCAAGGAGCTATGAACCTGTACCCCTAGATTTCTTTGCTTTGTAACTCTCCCCAACTCCCCACAACTCTTGATTAATAAGGGGATCAGTGGTTATGGGGAGAAGGCAGGAGAATGGGGATGAGAAAAAGATCAGCCATGATTGAATGGCGGAGCAGACTCGATGCGCCCAGTGACCTCATTCTGCTCATGAAATGAAATGAAAATCACTTATTGTCACAAGTAGGCTTCAAATGAAGTTACTGTGAAAAGCCCCTAGTCGCCACATTCCGGCACCTGTTCGGGGAGACTGGTACGGAAATTGAACCGTGCTGCTGGCCTGCCTTGGTCTGCTTTAAAAGCCAACGATTTAGCCCAGTGTTCTAAACCAGCCGCTAGATGTCTTATGGTTTTATTAACTGAGTAGGTCCTGCCCTGATTTGATCTACAAAAACGCATTACCTCACATTTATCCAAATTAAACTCCATCTGCCATTCATCGGCCCACTGGCCCAATTGGTCAAGATCCTGTTCCAATCTTATATAACCTTCTTCACTATCCACTATGCCACCAATCTTGGTGTCATCGGCAAACTTACTAACCATGCCTCCTATATTCTCATCTAAATCATTAATATATATAACAAATAATAGTGGAACCGGCACCGATATCTGAGGCACACCGCTGGTCACAGGCCTCCAGTTTGAAAAACCCTCCACAACCACCCTTTGGCTTCGGTCACCAAGCCAATTTCGTATCCAATTGGCTACCTCACCCTGGATTCCGTGAGATTTAACCATAAATCAGTGATAAAACATTTACTTATCCAAATACTACATCGTCAATGTTCTGAGTTGCTGTGAGTTGCTTCAAAACACTTCTGGACAACTGATGTTTCTGAACTGGATTTCCAGACTGGAGGGTGTTATGACCCCCTTGGGGGCAAAGGACTGTGCTCCATACGATTTCCCCCTTACACAGCTGAGTATGAACCCACCCGGTAAGTGGGGGTGGGGTTTCCCCTTGACAAGGTGATTTATACTCCGTATAAAATCCCTGACTGGGTGACTCGCCTTCAGGGAGAGGAGTCATAGTTTTGTTATTTTGTGTATACCGTAATAAACCTGTCGTTTATTCCTACCCTACGGCATAGTCCTGTTGTCTCTCCCGTTCGGGCTCTGCAGAGAGATTACAGTGCATTTTAATGTTTTTAATGATAGAAATTCTTACCTTTGCCCCCGAGTAAAAATGAAGCAGCTCCCCCTACAGTATAGAACATGGGTACAACTACAGCCATCTACATTCACTTAGAAATTATCCTTGTCAATTGAGCCAACTCATGATCAATATCAAAAATTATCCAGGGTGGGTCATGTGATGCAAGCGCAGGAGTGGTTGCGATTCTCTGTTCATCATTTAATCTGTCTTTTTGTCTTTGCACATTTCTTTTTTGTCTTTACTTGGTTTACATGGTTTATACTATATCCTGAGAATTGTTAGTCAGTATTTTTGCACAATGGAGCAGAGTTGAAATGTTTAAGTGCTTGCTTGTTCATGGCAGCTGGAAGGAGTTGGGTTAGGACCCTGTCTTTAGTGGAGCAGTTGCTTTTGAGTGGGCTGCCGCCCCCACTGATTCCCCTCCCTGTCCTGTTCGCATTCCCCCACGAAACAAAGAAACAGAAAAGAGGTGCACTCACCCTTGACATTCCCCAAACAACCCGCCACCAAGCGCAACAAAACATCTCTAAGGAGAAAAGCCCGCCAACAAGCATCAAACAAAAAAAACACCCCCTCACACCTCCTCAAAAGTCCAATATCCTCCTTCTCCTGCCAGTCCATTGTCACTCAAAAATTCTATCGCCTCCTCTGGCGTTCCAAAATAATATTCCTAATTCTGGAAGGTCATCCAGAGGCGGGCCGGGTACACTCCCTTCTTAAAGAGGGCAGCCTTGACCCGGTTAACCCAGCCCTCCTCTTGGTCAGATCTGCGCCCAGATCCTGGTACACCCACAGCTCGCTCGCTTCCCAGAGGCACTTCCTGTCTGCCTCGCCCAGAGCAAAATCTTTTTCTTGACCAGGAAAAGGTGCATCCGCACCACTATCACCCTAGGCAGCTCACCTGCCTGCGGCCCCAGAGGTCGGTCGAAGGCCCCCTCCCGCGTCAATGTTTCCAACATCTTGGCCACACACATGCCGGCGCCCGCTCCTTCAATGCCCTCGGGCTCCCCACAATCCGCAGGTTTTTTCTTCTGGGGCAGTTCTCCAGATCCTCCACCTTCTCCTTCGGCTGTTTCTGGGTCTCCCGCATCACTCCCATCTCAGCCAACAATGAGGCGAGTGCTCCTTGTGCTCCCCCACTGTCTCCTCCACTCACCGAATCTCATTTCCTTGGGACTACAGCCTCTGCTCCACGCAGTCAATCCCCGCTTTCAGCAGCTCTACCACCCTGGCGCGGTCCCCATGGGTTTCCCTCCTCTACCATCTGAGCTTCTCATTTAACAAGTCCAACAACTGCTCCGTCGACCACTGGGAGGGCAGGACAGGCCTTTACCCTCCGCCATCTTGACCTGTGGCGCATGAAGTTTCTCTTGCTCCACCAGCTCTGTTCTGCTCGACCCACTTCTGATCCATGGATCCATCCACCAGCCACACCAGTGGAGTATAATTTTCCCCCATTACTCCTGCATCTTTTATCATCCAAACTTCCACCCTACAGCAGGGGAAAGGTAAAAAAAAAACCGCCCTGAGCGGGAACTGCAAATGTGCAACCACTCAATCCATTTCCGCCACCGGAAGTACCCGGATGTCAGTCATGAGGAGTTGTGGGTGTTGAGCCGGTCGACACCCCCTGGTTGGCAGGGTGGATTCCCTAGTGCTGGGGGAAGGTGGGACGACCCTCCTTCCAGGAGCTGCCCTGACGACCAGAACCTTCGGAACGAGGTTCCCCATTCCTCCTGAGATATGAAATCCTTCTTAACCTCGGGCCTTTTGCATTGTGGGTATCACTGTAATTTACCATAGCTCTGGGGTTCCCGGGTGTTTTATTCCTCTGATAATTTTCTTTGAAGCTATGGGTATGATGTAACTCTGTGTTGTTGACTGTATCCTGCTTTGGTGCAGATGGATCTTGTATCCGTGGATGGAAAACGTTGAGGAGTTTCCTAGCTCATCTGGTCTTATTTGTTCCTATGCTTGCAATGACTTCTGTTATATAGTGTACCTGTTTTGAATTGATACCGATGGCTTTTTTCTCTTGTTTTAATACGATTATTGTAAAAACTTGAAATCTTCAATAAAAATAGATTTAAAAAAGAAAATTATCCAAGCAATGCTGCACCTTGGGCGCAATTAGTGGGGTCTTTGCCGGCGCTGCACGACCCAACTATCAAACGACACTCTGTTTTGTTTCCAGGGCTCGGCGGGGAACATTCCCCCCACCGTTATGATCCCTGGACAACCTCAACTCATCGGTTGGGGGGTTCTCAAGCCCCCTCCGCCCCCCGTAGGGCACCCCGGGCCCCATCCCCGATGCGGGGAAAATGCCAGCTTGGCACTGCTAGCCTGGTACCCTGGCAGTGCCTGTTAGTGCTTAGGTGTCTGGGTAGTATCAATAGTCAGGGTGCAGCCTGGCCAGAGGCCGACTGCTCGGGGGCCTCCGATTATAGATCATAGATAGATCATAGAATTTACAGTGCAGAAGGAGGCCATTCGGTCCATCGAGTCTGCACCGTCTCTTGGAAAGAGCACCCTTCCCTAGCCCGCACCTCCACCCTATCCCCATAACCCAGTAACCCCACCCAACACTAAGGGCAATTTTGGACACTAAGGGCAATTTAGCATGGCCAATCCACCTAACCTGCCCATGTTTGGTCTGTGGGAGGAAACTGGAGCACCCGGAGGAAACCCACGTAGACACAGGGAGAACGTGCAGACTCCGCATAGTGACCCAAGCCGGGAACCTGGCCTGGGACCCTGGAGCTGAGAAGCAATTGTGCTAACCACTATGTTACTGTGCTGCCCAGGCACGATCACCTGGGTGACCGATCACCTGGGTGACTTTCCCACAAGTGCCATTTTGCCTGGTCCCCGTTTGTGGACGTTTCCTCGGCAAGGCCAATAGATGCTGAATGCTGGTTAGATCCGGTGGCAGCACAGCTAAGTGAACTTTTTAGTTCTTTTAATTATGCGAGTCTGGGTTCCACCCATTGTGGGCAGGATCCAGATCTCAACGTCTCGCGGGATCTCGTTAGATCCCGGGATAGATCTCTCCTGGGATCTACCATGGTGTCCCATCCTAATGCTGGTGGGATGCGGCCAGTAAATCGTGCCCCTGCTACCAGTATCTTAGTACTAAAACTTAGTATTATGAGTTTCAATGCCCATTCTTTTAACTCGAATCTTATTAGTTCTACACAGACAGGGTCCCAAATAAGAATCAGGATTTCATATTTTACGAATTGTGAAGGACACTTTGAAATTGAATGCTTCAAAATCGAGTTACAATTATTTAAATACCAAGGGCTAGTCATAACGGATCTCACCTGTCCAATTCTGCTTCCAGTTGACAGTATGCTGCATAGGCTACAATGTCCTCCTGTCCACAGCGTTCTGTGGTCAGCGCACTCACATAAAGTAAAAAGTCAGCATCCAAGACACCTGGACCATCGGTTAACCCTGCAGACCCACAAGATTTTCCATTTTCACTACACACCCTGCATTGCTGGATAGATCAAATAAACATTAATAAATCACACTGCAGTGTTTTATTTCAAAGTTAATTCCAACGGTAACAATGGGTTACTGTCACACCCTTCATTCTATTTGTGCACCATCCAAAAAATGTTTCTGACACAGTTCTGCTTCTACTTTTTAAAACCACGGGTCCGATTTACTGGCCGATTCCTGCGTCTTGCCTCTCCCGCGACCGTGAGACATCACAATCTGCATCCTGCCCACAATGGGCAGGACCCAGACTTGCATAATTAAAAGAGTTTAAAAGCTCACCTAGCTATGCTGCCGCTGGATCTAACCGGCACCGCTATCTATCGCCCTCATGGAGGAGACCCTGGGCAGGTGCCGTTTAACACTGGTCCTCACAAACCGGGGACCAGGCGAAACGGCACTTGGGTCGGTGGGGGGGTAGAGGTCTCCCAGGCGATCGGAGATCCCCGAGTGGTCGGTCCCTGGCCAGGCTGGCATCCTTACACCGCTGGCGCTACCCGGGCACCTTGGCATGGTCAGCCTGGAAGTGCCAAGGTGCCCAGCTGGTATTTTGACTGTGCCAAGGACCAGGGCCAGGGCTGACCTGCCAGTATGTGGTGGGGTGCTGGGGGCTCAAGGGCCCGCTAACAGGTGAGCTGGGCCATGTGGGGTGCGGGTGATGGCCGCTGGGGCTGATTCGAGGGTGGTGGGTGGGTCAAGAGATCGGGGTACCATTTTTCCTGCACTGAGAAGCTCCACAAACGTGGTCCCTCATTAAGGGAGTTGCCCCCAAAGCTCATTAGAGGGCCACCCTCACCCCCAACAATGCATGACCCGCCCACCAGATCCGCTCCCACAGAGACCTCCTAATTAAAGAGACCCCTACTAGAGAACCGTGAATTAAAAAGACCCCCAACAGACACCCCCTAATTACAGATATCACCCCAGAAGAGAGCCCCTGCCTGCAAGACTCCCAAATATAGACACTTCTGCCTGGAAGCCCCCCCCCCCCCCCCCCCCCACCACCACCCAGCGAAGAAAGACCCCTGTCTGGAAGCGAGAGAGTAATCCAGACAAGCAGTGAAAAAAAATCACTGCTTTAAGGCTCACTTGTTCAATACACCTGCTGGCTCAGGCAGAGAAAGCAGTACCCGTCAATTCCTGGAAAGAGAAAAACCCTCAGATCTTTGATCTGCTTGACTTTCATTTATCTCTCTGTGAAATTACTTTCCCTCGGCTGCAATTGACATCTTCCACACACACCCAGCTGTCTGCATTGTTTCATTCATTCCCTTCACCCTTGAGTGGCTTTGAAGTAATCAGCCGTCAAACTAAACTAAACTCAATGTTTATAAACATCAAGCTCTGATTGACAGCTCCTGGACCACATCAAATAAAGTTTGTGCTTTCTGTTAGTTTCACAGCTGACTTTCTCAAAGCCACTGAAGCCTGAAGGGAGTTGTATGAAAATTTAGACAACTGGATGTGTGTTGAAGCTGTTAATTTACACCCATTCAAATAATAATCTGCCTTCCTATTTTTGCTACTGATGTGGACAACCTTACATTTGTCCACATTATACTGCATCTTTCCGCTTAGGTCTCTCTCTGCATGAGAGCGGCACCGTGGTTAGCACTGCTGCTTCACAGCTCCAGGGTCCCTGGTTCAAATCCGGCTCGGGTGACTTGTGTTAAGTTTGCACTTTCTCCCGCGCCTGCGTGGGTCTCCTCCGGGTGCTCCAGTTTCCTCCGAAGATGTGCAAATTAGGTGAATTGGCCGTGCTAAACTGCCCCTTAGTGTCCAAAAGGTTGGGTCGGGTTATTGGGTTATGGAGATAGGGTGGAAACACGGGCTTGGGTATGGTGCTCTTTCCAAGGGTCAGTGCAGACTCGATGGGCCGAATGGCCTCCTTCAGCACTGTAAATTCTATGATGAGTGGGTTGGAGATGTGGGAGCATTTAGCTCCCATTCCCTTGTTGGTTGGGTGGCCCTTCAGCTTGACTGTAATCCAAACGTATCGCTGCCAGTCCTCCCTTACATTTGTCTGGAATGATTTTGTTTCTGCCTCCAGCCTGGATTGGGATTTAGTGCGTCATGTGGCTTATGTGTAACTCCCCTTTGGACTGGGATTTTTGTGGATCTTCTTTTGTTTTTGTAAGGATGAATCTGCTCTTGGCTTCCACGTGGGTACAAATGGGTCTGGTGTCCGTTGAGAGGATGCTGCAATGGGTCGGTGGTGCCCTTGGCGCTGTATGAATTAAGGGGGTTGTACGCTGGTGCACACCCGACTGTAGTGCGGTAGATTCACCATGATATCTTGTGATGATTGTGGGAGGGGGTGCACCATTTTGTCATGTTTTTATGACTTTATCCTGTCTATTCCTCTATCTCTGCTGAGGATGTACGAATACATAATCCTGTCTAATGATTGTATTGAACTGATGGTGATATCATTCACCATCATTCTCCTGTTATGTCATTGATATCATTGATATCATTCTCCTGTTCCACTCTGTACTCATGTATAATTAATATTATTTTGTCTGCCAGCCTCAAACTCACTTCCCACATCTGGAATTTATAATCCGCTGTTTTAGTTTCTTCCCCCAAACCCCATCTACTTTGCTGCACGCCCCCACAAAATCTCATTGTGCCCCATCTTCCTGCTGCAATATCTTACTCCTCCCATGACAGTGTTGTACTTATTAACCTCTCCTAGCCCCATAGACCATAGAACAGTACAGCACAGAACAGACCCTTCGGCCCTCAATGTTGTGCCGAGCAATGATCACCCTACTCAAACCCACGTATCCACCCTATACCCGTAACCCAACAACCCCCCCCTTAACCTTACTTTTTAGGACACTACGGGCAATTTAGCATGTCCAATCCACCTAACCCGCACATCTTTGGACTGTGGGAGGAAACCGGAGCACCCGGAGGAAACCCACGCGCACACGGGGAGGACGTGCAGACTCCACACAGACAGTGACCCGGCCGGGAATCGAACCTGGGACCCTGGAGCTGTGAAGCATTTATGATAACCACCATGCTACCGTGCTGCCCACAATGTTGCCTCAGTCCTGATAGAATTATTCTGGCCTCCAACTCCACTTAACATGAAGAGCCTATTTAGTTTGACTCTCTATGTACAACATCACAGGAGATCAACTAGTTTTAAAATAAATATACTCTTGAAATACAAAACCTTGACACTTGAAAAATATAGAACATATTAAAAAACACTGAAGTCAGTTTAATGTCCATTACTATCAGAGTTTTACCTGTAAATGTTCTTCTGGCACTATCACTGGACCACATCTTGTAATCTCAGCACAGGCACCTTGACAATACATGTGCGGGTCATCCTTCTTTCTTAAGTACTGATTGGTTGCACATGGCCTTCCAAAAACGGATTGACAGTTTAGTTTAGACATGTTAATAATAAATATTAAAGACTTCATAAATTCTTAAATGCAAATAAGCAGCAACAGTATTTTAGCATATATGTAATTAATATAAACTTTAATTTAATAAGTATTCCACAAGACATATGGGCACTGAACACAGTTAATGTTTTACAATTGTGCAAAAATAAATAGCATTTAATGGTTTGAACACGAGCCTTAAACTAGTATATTTTACTGGTAAATAAAAAAATATATTTTGCATTGAGAATGTTTTTGCGCCATTAATGGTGAGCCTGTCAATGATGGTGAATGGATCACTGTCTACTTTGGCTACTCAATATCAGCATCAAGCACTCCCAGGTTAGATATCGCACAGTTAATTGTAGAATAAATCTCTTCTGCCCCAACAATGTGCATCAGCACCATCTTCAGTAGAGCACCCATACCAGACATTTTAAATTTATTACCATTGACCACAACAGCTAACTGTGCTTGAGTGAATTCCAATTTAGCACCGCCATTTATAGAAGGAATTTAACTAGAAGTGCTCAAACTCAATTCACATTACACTTTTATCACCAACAGCATGTGGAGGTCTTCTATTCTTGGATTGGATTGGATTTGTTTATTGTCACGTGTACCGAGGTACAGCGAAAAGTATTTTTCTGCAAGCAGCTCAACAGATCATTCAGTACATGGGAAGAAAAGGGAATTAAACAGAATTCAAGAAAATACATGAGAATACATAATAGGGCAACACAATATATACAATGTACTACATAAGCATTGGCATCGGATGACGCATGCATGGGTGTAGTGTTAATGAGGTCAGTCCATAAGAGGGTGATTTAGGAGTCTGGTGACAGTGGGGAATAAGCTGTTTTTGAGTCTGTTCATCCGTGTTCTCAGACTTCTGAATCTCCTGCCCGATGGAAGAAGTTGGAAAAGTGAGTTAGCCGGGTGGGAGGTATCCTTGGTTATGCTGCCTGCTTTCCCCCGGCAGTGGGAGGTGTAGATGGAATCAATGGATGGGAGGCAGGTTCGTGTGATAGACTGGGCGGTATTCACGACTCTCTGAAGTTCCTTGCGGTCCTGGGCCGAGCAGTTGCCATACCAGGCTGTGATGCAGCCCGATAGGATGCTCTCTATAGTGCATCTGTAAAAGTTGGTAAGGGTTAATGTGGACATGCCGAATTTCCTTAGTTTCCTGAGGAAGTAAAGGCGCTGTTGTGCTTTCTTGGTGATAGCGTCGACATGAGTGGACCAGGATAGATTTTTGGTGATTTGGTGATGTGCACCCCTAGGAATTTGAAACTGCTCACCATCTCTACCTCGGCTCCGTTGATGCTGACAGGGGTGTGTACAGTACTTTGCTTCCTGAAGTCGATGACCAGCTCTTTAGTTTTGCTGGCATTAAGGCAGAGATTGTTGTCACTGCACCACTCCACTAGGTTCTTTATCTTCTCCTGTATTCGGACTCGTCGTTATTCGAGATCCGGCCCACTATGGTCGTATCGTCAGCAAACTTCTGTTAGTGTGGGTTGGATTATGTACTTTCTTTTATTCCCTTTTCTTCCCATGTGTATTTTTTTGTAAAATATTTTTATTCTCCATTTTTACAATTTCTTCAGAATATACACCCCACCAACAAGTAGTAAACGGTAACGAATACAAAGTTAATCCCCTTATAAACAACAACGATCCCATCCTCCCACCACCCCAAACAACGAGGAAACAAATCCTCCCACGGTGGGAAAAACAAAGGAAAAAAAAAAGGAATCAGGAATCGCCTATGGTCACCACCGACCTATAGAGTCCACCCCGCCTCCCCCCAACATTCAATGCCATCCAATCCCCAAAGGGTACCGTAAATGACACCCATGAATTGTAAAAAACCCCCCCCCTCCCCGACTCCTCCCCCTCCTCTTATAAAACTCCTCCCCCCAAACTCTGTTCCTTCCCCACAACTTTCCACCCCGGCTAGACTCATCGGAACCTGTTCTACCAGGCTCCGATGGCCACAGCCCCTCCCCCACCTCACTCCCGTTCACTGGCCAGCTTAAACCGGCCAGCGTGGACGCCCCTGCCCGGGTCTCTTTCCCCCTTGTCCGGTCTCAGGAAAACCAAGAAATCCCCTTTAGCACACAACCCCCGCATACACGCCCAAGCCCCAAAGAACCATAATTGCAAGTGAAAGTCCCATCTCTTCCCTTGTCCAAATATATACAATGTTGGCTCATTTAGCACATACACCAGCACGCAGTGAAAAAATACAGTTACATGAGGCTACATCGGTACATGGCCATTTCTCAATTCAGCCACAGTCCTTCTGCCTTCGCAAACTCCTCCGCTGCTTCTGCTGTCCCAAAATAAAAGTCCTTAGATTTGTAGATCACCCTCAACTTAGCTGGGTATACTCTGCCGCACTGCACCTTACTGATGTCTTCTTCAGCCGGCTGACGGCAGCCCGCCTCCTCGCCAGCTTCACTGTAAAGTCCTGATATATGCGTATACCAGCTCCAGCCCACTGCACCACCCGCTTCTGCTTTGCCCAGCAAAGGACCTTCTCCTTCACTGTAGCTACGAAAACACAGTCACTACCCTTGGCGGCTCACTCTCCTTTGGTACAGGCCTCCACGACCGATGAGCCCGACCCAGTTCATATCGGGAGGGATAAATTCCCTCCCCCAATAGCTTTGCCAACATCGGGGCGAAATACTCAGTCGGCCTTGGGCCTTCCACTCCTTCGGGCAGACCCACAATGCTTACATTCTGCCGCCTGGATCTGTTTTCCAAGTCGTCCATTTTGGCTCGCAGACCCTTATTGATCTCTATCACCTTCCGCATCTCCTTCTCCATCAAGGTAAGTTGATCACTGTGCTGCGATAATTTCTCTTCCACTTCCTTCAGCGCCTCACCTTGCTCCCGCACTTCCGCCACTGCGCTCAATACCGCCGCCCTCACTGGGGCAATGCCTCCTCCACCAGCACTTTCAATACCACCCCATCTTCTTCCACATCGCCTCATGTGTTTTATGAACTGCCTTTCGAGTTCCACGGCCATCACCTTAGTAATTTCTTCAGCAGTGGGCAATGCCTGGTGCCCCAGCCTCCACTTTTCTTGCCGTCCTCGCAGTGACCTTTCGACTCCCCGACGGACTTTCAGCCGCCTTTTTCACGGCCGTTTTTTAACTTATTTTTGACATTTCCCTTCACTGTGCCTTCTCCCTGCTTTTGCCGCCTCCGTTGCCCCTGGGACCGGGCGTTAAACCCCGAAAATGCCGTTCCCGAATGGGAGCCCTCGAATGTGCGGCTGCCTCCTGCCCGCCATCACCAGAAGTCCCCTTCTTCCCATGTATTTAATGATGGGGCTGGTTTAGCTCACTGGGCTAAATCGCTGGCTTTTAAAGCAGACCAATCAGGCCAGTGTAGCCACCGAAGTTGGCCACTGCCCGACACAAAATGGAGAATTGAAATGCATGCAGGGAAAACAGGACAATGTAAGGAAAACAGGCAGGCTGTGAGAATGTGAAGCAAGGGTTAATAGCTAGAACAAGCCAGAATTAATGGGACACATTAGTGGAAAATTACAAATAGGGGAGTTGTTATTGAATTCGTGAGCCGACTCATGACTGTAAGCCGAATAGCCTTGAGAAACAAGGAAGATGGCTGGATGACGGAATATGAAATGTGGGAGCCGCTGCTACTGTGGCTAAACACCTGCTGTTTATGCTAAAACTACTATATACTCATGTGCCATTAGATAACCTCAAAGTCTGTAAAATCATGTATCAAAATTATGGCAATAACAAGTTAATCATGTATTGGATCTATGGCAAAAACAAGTTATGCTTTGTAATGGGGGCAAGCTCAAGTGAATGCAAGGGACAGCCCTCTTAAAAAATCATATAAAGAAAGGATGTTTTGAGCAATACTTTGGCACTCTCCGAGGTGGTTCTTTGGAATACCTAGAGGGCTGCCCCGATCGCAATAAAGAATATTCTAAAGTACAAACGTGTTCGAGACTGTTTCCTCCGGACTGAGAGACAAGTGAATTAAAGACACATTCACAGCTACAGAATCTCCCTGTGTATTCTGTCTGCAAAAAACCAGACAGCACTGAAACTAACAGTTGCGCATATTAATTGAGCGATTCCCGGGCACAATGGACACAATCGAGAATAACAAAGGTCAAGCCAGATTCTTAGGCGCCAGCAGGAATCCCGGACAATAAGTTATAAACAGCCCCAAGAACCGCCCAGCGATCGGGAAACAGCCCCAGTATTGGGGAATTCAAACCAATCGATTGGTATGAGGTCCAATCGATTGCAAGCAGGTATAGGGTCCTCCCAGATGGGCGCGAAGCCCCTGTGACCTATAAAGGACAGATCCCAAGTTCGCTCGCTCTCTTAGCCGGCCCTCCCAGCAGAACACCTTTGCAGCAGCTCTCTAAGAACTTGAACGTGAGAAGGAGAGGCCTGGCCAACAGCTACACCGACAAGTAAGTGTCCAACCAACGCTCGCTACGAGAGTAGACACTCCTGACCCCTTAAGCCTGTACCAACTGGGAAGCTTGCAGTCTCAGGACAGAACAAGAGGTCATTGTTCCCTGATCCAGTGTGTTCCATTATCAAAGATAAGTATTGGCTTATAATGGTTGGAATAGTTTAGTCCGTTAGTATTAGTTGCATGAGTATCGACTTACTGTGTAATAATAAATGTGTTTGATTGAACCTTACTAACTGGTGTATTGAGTCATTGATCTGAACTTGAACCTCGTGGCGGTATCATAAAGATACGTGGCGACTCTAGAGCTAAGGAATAAAACAGAGCCAATTGAGTGTAAAGCACACTCACCAAAACGAGCAACACCAGCAGCACGGTTCGATTCCCGTACCAGCCTCCCCGGACAGGGACCGGAATGTGGCGACTAGGGGCTTTTCACAGTAACTTCATTGAAGCCTACTCGTGACAATAAGTGATCGAACCGATCTATTGAGCTGCTCGCAGAAAAATACTTTTCACTGTACCTCAGGACACGTGACAATAAACAAATCCAATCCAATCCAATCCAATTTGAACAGAGCTACCAGAAGTGAAAGGCCAATGTTTAACCCACTGCCCTTCACAATCTACTTAAATATACGGATTTTTTTTTCTAAAATCAAAAATTTTATAATAGTTTATATAGGCAACACAAGTTTTCATCATACCTGCTTAGTAGAATTGGGCCAACTACTTTACGAACTTGGAATGCCTTTTGTAAATACTTAATTGCTTTTGGGAAGAGCTTATTCTGATATGGAAAAGAAACAAATAGGGATAAAATAAACAGTGGGTCATCCAGAATTAAATCTAAAAATCATTTCAAGTACAAGACAAGAAAGGCATATCAAATAAAGATCCAATGATTTACTGAGAAGGGAGACATTCATCAGAATTCTTTTTGCTATTTTAATGCTGCAGATGAGGAAATAATGGCTTACATAGTTTTGTTTGTTTTTCCAACAGAAGAAATTGAAAACCCCTATTCGCTCTTATCCTTAATACAAAGGAAAAATGCTGAATGCAAAATTAGTACATATGTTGGAATGCAAATTTGAGATTTTATTTGTACAACAACATACAAGTTTCAGTTAATATGCAATTATATTGAACTACATAATAGATTTATACATATTGTTAGTGATTACATAATACCACTCTTCACTGCCAAGTACAAAAGGGAATTTCAATAGTTGGCACTGATAAAGTTGATAAACTCTGCCCTCACTGTTAAGACTGGTTGCGCATGCGCAAACAGAATCACACATCATCTCAGTCCATCCAATTTGAAATGAAGATCAAACAGAGAACAGGTGAGCTCTTGTTTAATCTTTTGATTTGATTGGGTGGAATTCTTCCACCTGTAACTAAGTCCTGTGGCAGGGGAGGGAAGGTGGAGTGTTTTCCGCTGCAGACACCAGGAAAACATGCCAAATCTTCAGGCCCTGACCTCATAATTATGCAGTCAGGTGTTTTGTGCCATATTCCATGACGGGGCAGGCTTGTCCATTGTCCTTTCCCGGCGCCATATTGAAAAGGCACCCAACATCACTGACCCACTATTGAAGAAGGTGGACGTCCAGAAAATGAAAATGGATCTCCTGAAACAATCTGAGGCTGGAAAATGAATCTTATGAGAGCAAAATGGATCTCCAGGAGTATTGTGATGCTGCAAGATGGACCTTCTCCAGGGAAGAAAACCTCAGGAGATGTTACTAATGGAGGTGTTTGGGTTCAAAAAGAAGCTATAAAAACTAGCATAAGGGCACTTTACCTGAATGCTGATAGCATTCGAAACAAGGTAAATGAGTTGACTGCACAAAGCATCATGAATATGATTTAATGGCCATTGCAGAGGTATGATTGGAGGGTGCTCAGAACTGGGAGTTAAATATCCAGATGTATCAGACTATTTGGACGGACAGTCAGGAAGATAAAGGAGGTGTTGTAGGTCTGATATTTAAGGATGACATCAGGGCGGTAGTGAGAGACGATATAGGTTCTACAGAGAAAAAGGTTGAATCCATTTGGGTGGAAATTAGAATTAGTAAGGAGTAAAGGTCACCGATAGGCCACTAAATAATAATATCATGGTGGGATGGGCAACAAACAAAGAAATAACTGATGCATGTAAAAATGGTATGGCAATTACCATGGGAGATTTTAATCAACATGTCGATTGGTCATACCAGTTCGGTCAAGGCAGCCTTGAGGAGCAGTTCAGAAAATGTATCCGCGATAGTTTCCGAGAACAGTATGTAATGGAACCTACAAGGGAGCAAGCTATTCTAGATCTGGTCCTGTGTAATGAGACAGGAATAATTTGTGATCTCATAGTTAGGGATCTTCTCGTAAGGAGTGATCACAGTATGGTTGAATTTAAAATACAGATGGAGGGTGTGAAGGTAAGATTTGATTTGATTTATTGTCACATCCAATACCAGTGTCTAGTGCTTAAGCAAAGTAGACTGCAATGGGATGAGGGAGGGGTTGGCTAAGGTAGACTGGGAGCAAGGTGGGATGGTCTCCCACTGTCACTGGTGGGTCGGGCACAGTCGGTTAAAATTAACGTGTTGCCGCAATTTCTGTTTATTTTCCAATGCCTGCCGATTTCCTGCCAAAGGCATTTTTTACAGTGATTGAAGGAATGATTACCTCGTTCATATGGAGAGGGAAGGTGACCAGAGTTAGAAAGGTGCTGCCACAGAGGGGAAGGTAGGCAGGGGGTTTGGGTCCTCCAAACTCGATGTATTACTGGGCAGCGAATGTGGAGAACGTGCAGAGCTGGGTCAGAGGAGTTGATTCCCTGTGGGTCAGAATGGAGGAGAGTTTTTCTAAGAGGTCGGGTTTGAAGGCGATAACAACAGCGCCGCTCCCGATGGCCCCAGGGAAATATTCAGGGAGTCTGGTAATAGGATTTGATCCAGGGAAGTGGGACGGAGATTTTTGGAGGTTCGTGATTTTGCCAGGAAGGAGATACAGAGCTTCCCAGTGGAGCCGACCTCCACATTGATGGAGGAGGTTCTGACAAAAGGGGGACTGGATAAGGGGATGGTGTCGGCAGTTTACGGGGCTATTTTGGAAGAGGATCAAAGCAAAGTGGGAGGAAGAGTTGCAAGAGGGTACGGAGGTGGTGTTCTGGTGTGAGGTGCGCCGGAGAGTGAATGCCTCCACACGTGCGCAAGGTTGGGGCTGATAAAGCTGAAGGTGGTATATGGAGCACACCTCACAAGGGTTAGGATGAGCCTCCTCTTTGAAGGGTTAGAAGATGTGTGTGAACGTTGCAGGGGTGGTGGTGGCTACAAATCACGCTCATATGTTTTCGTCTTGCCAAAGCTGGAGGATTACTGGAAGGAGGATTACTGTCAGAAAAGGGATAATCAGCAATGGATATATAAGGAATTAAAGGAGGGTATCAAATTGAAAGAAAATGCATACAAAATGGCAAAGATTAGTGGGAAACTAGAGAATTGGGAAATCTTAGTCAACACAAAGCCACGAAAAAAGCTGTAAAGAAAAGTAAGTTGGATTATGAGACTAAACTAGTTCAGAATATAAAACAGATAGCAAATGTTTCTACAAATATATAAAATGAAAAAAACTGTCTACTGTCAACATTGATCCTTTAGAGGATGAGACTGGGGAATTTAATAATGGGAAATGAGGAAATGACTGAGGCATTGAACAGGTATTTTGTGTTGGTCTTCACATTGGCAGGCATAGATAACATGGCAATAATTGACGGCAAGACGGCTAAGGCAGGTGAGGACCTAGAAACGATCATTATCACTAAGGAAGTAGTGTAGGGCAAGCTAATCGATCTAAAAGTAGACACGTCTCCTGGCCCTGATGGAATACATCCCAGGGTACTAAAAGTGATGGCAGAGGAAATAACAAATGTGCTCATGGTAATTTAACAAAATTCCCTGGAATCTGGGGCTGTTCCGGCAGATTGGAAAACAGCAAATGTGGCGCCACTGTTTAAAAAAGGAGGTAGACAAAAAGCCGGTTAGCTTAACTTCTGCAGTGGGAAAAAGGCCCGAATCTAAATCGGCTCCCCCGTGCAGTGGTTAGCACAGTTGCCTCACGGCTCCAGGATCCCAGGTTCAATTCCCAGCTTGAGTCGCTGTCTGTGTGGAGGCTGTACGTTCTCCCAGTGTCTGCACGGGTTTCCTCCAGGCGCTCCGGTTTTCTCCCACAGTCCAAAGATGTGAAGGTTAGGTGGATTGGCCATGCTAAATTGCCCTTGGTGTCCAAAAAGGTTAGGTGGAATTACTGGGTTACGGGGATAGGGTGGATGTGTGGGCTTTGATAGGGTGTTCTTTCCAGGGGCCGGTGCCGACTCGATGGGCCAAATAGCCTCCTTCTGCACTGTAAATGCTATGATTCTATCATCAAGGAAGAAATAGCGAGACATCTGGATAGAAATTGTCCCATTAGACAGACGCAGCATGGGTTCATGAAAGGCAAGTCATGTTTAACTAATTTACTGTAATTCTTTGAGGACATTACGAGCACGGTGGACAACGGGAACTGGTGGATGTGACGTATCTGGATTTCCAGAAGGCATTCAATAAGGTGCCGCACAAAAGGCAGCTGCATAGTTTAAGTGAGTGGGCAAGGGTGTGGCAGGTGGAATACAATGTTAGTAAATGTGAGGTAATCCATTTTGGTAGAAATTACTATTTAAATAGTAAAAAAATTGCAGAATGCTGCTGTGCAGAGGGACCTGGGTGTCCTTGTGCATAAATCGCAAAAAGTTGGTTTGCAGGTGCAGCAGGTAATTAAGAGGGCAAATGGAAGGCAGCACGGTGGCGCAGTGGATTAGCCCTGCTGCCTCACGGTGCTGAGGTCACAGATTCAATCCCAGCTCTGGGTCACTGTCCATGTGGAGTTTGCACATTCTCCCCGTTTTGTGTGGGTTTTTCCCCCACAACCCAAAGATGTGCAGGGTAGGTGGATTGGCCACGCTAAACTGCCCCTTAATTGTAAAAAATGAATTGGGTACTCTAAAATTTATTTTTTTAAAGGCGGCAAATGGGATTTTGTCCTTCATTACTAGAGGGATGGAGTTTAAAAACAGGGCGGTTATGCAGCTGTATAGTGTGCTGGTGAGGCCACACCTGGAGTATTGTGAACAGTTCTGGTCTTCTTTCTTGAGAAAGAATATACTGGCACTGGAGGGAGTGCAGAGGAGATTCACTAGGTTGATTCCAGAGTTGAGAGGATTGTCTTATGAGGAGAGACTAAGTAGACTGGGACTATACTCATTGGAATTTAGAAGGATGGAGGGGGATCTGATAGAAATACATAAAATAATGAAACAAATAGATAGCAGGGAGGTTGTTTCCACTGGCGGGTGAAACTAAAACTAGGGGGCATAGCATCAAAATAAGGGGGGTGAGATTTAGGACTGAGTTGAGGAGGAACTTCTTCACCCAAAGGATTGTGAATCTGTGGAATTACTTGCCCAGTGAAGCAGTTGAGTCTCCCTCGTTGAATGCTTTTAAGGCAAAGATAGATAGATTTTTGAACAGTAAAGGAATTAAGGGTTATGGCGAGCGGGCAGGGAAGTGGAGCTGAGTCCACACAAAGATCAGCCATGATCTTATTGAATGCGGAGCAGGCTTGAGGGGCCAGATGGACTACTCCTGCTCCTAGTTATTATGTTCTCGATGACACTAAATCGGGACGATCCACCTGCAGATTCTTCCCCCACCCACTGCTGTGGAGTTCCGGATCCAGGGTTGCTGGTGGCCTTCGTTCCAAAATCTGGAGGCATTGTTCAGGTGAGTTCCGACATCTGTGCACCACAATTTTCCAAACATGTTTTGCCCAGGCATGTTTTTCCGCTGACGTGACGTTGTAGAGAATCAGATGTGAGAGATGGATTCCAGTCAGGCCTTCACCTGCATCCCACTCGCAGGATGCAAATCAGTTTCAGGCCAGCCTCTAGCGGGTTTCCCTACGCCATGGAGGGCACCAGTGGAGAATTTCATGGGAAATTCACTCTGGGCTGAAGCTGATTTTTAGATCTCTGATGAATTCTCCACCCACTCCACCATCCCCCGCCAGCCCACATAACATGGGCATGGGAGAATGCCACCCGTTATTTATTTTATTTCAAATATTAGTTTGTCTCAAATAACTGGAAAGTAATCAGAGGAATAAAAAGAACTCAACCTATAATATGAAGCAGTACATAGTTTAAAAGCCTATGCACATCTGGTAAATTCATTTTGTGTCCCATCACTCCCTCACGATTTGCTTGGCAGAATCATGCTATGTGTGACAGGTCACCATCAACCAAAGGTTTCCTAAATTGTAAGTCAACAGGGGCAAACTAGGGGATACTTAATTTAACCAGAAATCCATTTAGGAAAGATTTTTTATATAGACCAAATTGAATAATCTAAATTAATGTTTCATTTCAAAATCCAGCACAAGAAATATGTTTTTGTATGTCTTCCCTGATCCAGTTGCATGTATTACTACATTAAATTTTTTTTTAGAGTACCCAATTATTTTTTTTCCAATTAAGGGTCAATTTAGCAAGGTCAACCTACCTACCCTGCGCATCTTTGGGTTGTGGGGGTGAAACCTACACAAGCACATGGAGAATGTGCAAACCCCACACAGACAGTGACCCAGAGCCAGGATTGAACCTGGGACCTCGGCTCCGTGAGGCAGCAGTGCTAACCACTGTGCCACCGTGCTGCCCCTTGTTTTACTACATTTAATCTTACCCACCATAAAGTTTTCATAGGATCTTATTATGTGCAATGCACAGAACTGTGTAACCTTTCCTTTTAAAACAAACAGCTTGCCTGAAAGTTGCTGACAATGCTGTAACTATGATTTGCTGCTGCACAGATGTCTAAATACTGTGTGACAGAGCGAAACAATTAAACAGCGGCAAAATCTGCAAGTTTCAAATCCTGACTTTTGTACACATTTTTAAACTACATTATGAGCTTGCAAAGAGGCCCGTTTACTTATAGGGTCGATCATGAGATGACTGCTCCATCTGAAGTTATACCTGCAGCCTCTGTATATAAATGCTAAAAGAGGATATTTTAAAATTATACAATAAATTATTTTTTAGAATGTTTCATGATGATTTAAAAAGTCAACCCATCCTATCATTAATCTTGTCTTTACATACAAATAACAGTATACAGGATAAACATTTGGTCCAAGGACTTAATGAACTGCTAACAAAACCTATAGCACAGAGGCAAAGGCTGAAAAGATTATAAGCTGTGGCTGCAGCTAAATATCCAAACCACGTATTACATAAGCACAGGTCAAGGTTGTATTATAGAATAAGAATAGAACCATGCCTTTAAACACAGAGCATTTGCAAATCAAGAGTGGGAGGACATATGTTGTTCTCCAACATCAGAAATCATTCTCAGAGCCTGGAAGCCACGTTCTGATATTTGTATGTCAGTTACTATGAATGGAAGACCAAATCTTAAAGCCTATTACCATGAAAGCAACTAGTGTATGAAACATAAGCAGTATTATCGCCACCCTAAAAAATCTTTGCTGCAACGGTAACCACAAAGGAAACTGCTAATATTACTCATAAAACTAAAATCTAAACAATCTGGCAGATAACTCACTGTTGAAAGAGTTTATTTTCACCCTTGACAGGCTTTCCACAATCATTTCACAGACGTTGCAATTTGTGAAAGAAGTGATTATGCCAGCAATGTCATACAATGGATACGATTCTCCCCAAAATTTTTGAAGTTAATTTGTGGCGGGTTTTTCAGGGAAATCCCGCCGGAACTGCCGGCGAGTTCCCTACCGCTATTCAATGACACATAGTCATTTTTTGGGGCCCTGTGGAGTTTCTCACTGGTTTAGCCCACGCTTGGAATTTTTTTTAGCACTGGGGAGCTGAACTCAGAGATCGTGTCGCCATTTTGAAAGGGTGCCCCGATCTCAAAGTGAGTTTGTGGGTACCCCCTGGCCCTTGGAAATGCCACCCTGGCACTTGGGCACCTTGCACGGTCACCCTGGCAGTGCTCCTGCAGGCTTTGCAGTGCCACCCAGGCACCTTGGCAGTGCCAGTGTGGCAGTGCCGAGGTGCCAGCTGGGTAGTGCTACAATGCCCCTGTTCCGGGGGAGGGTCAAGGGACCACGCTGCACTTACCCTGACCACCCTGTGGGCTCCAATGGCCTGGGAGACCCCCACCCAATTCCATTCCACCTGGTCCACGTTTGTGTGGACCAGCACTGATCGGCATCCGGCTGCAGCCTCCCTGGGAAGGCCAAAGAATTGAGGGAGGCACAGGTAGGTCATAAGTAGTTTACGACCTCCGTCCGCGAGCATCATTCGGTCCCACCCACTTGGGGCGGGGTTCCAACTCCGACGACTTGCAGGACTTCGTAGAATCTCGCGAGGCGCGGAACCTGTCTGGAGACCCGCTGGGAGGACTTTCCCGAGATTCTCGGCTGCGTTATGCTCTCGCTTGTGCGCAACGCAGCCAGAAAATCGCACCCAATATTTTTTTAAGTTCATAAATGTATCATTTATACTACAGTGTTTGACTGGACAAATATTTCAGAAGTCTGAACCACTCTGGGTCAGTCATTCAATTCTGCGTTAGTCTCTCTCTCTCTCTCTGCCCACTCTGGTTCAGTCTCTCTCTATGTGCCCACTCTGGCTCAGTCTCTCTCTCTCACTGTGCCCACTCTGGCTCAGTCTCTCTCTATGTGCCCACTCTGGCTCAGTCTCTATGTGCCCACTCTGGCTCAGTCTCTCTCTATGTGCCCACTCTGGCTCAGTCTCTCTCCCTGTGCCCACTCTGGCTCAGTCTCTCTCTCTCCCTGTGCCCACTCTGGCTCAGTCTCTCTCTATGTGCCCACTCTGGCTGTCTCTCTCCCTGTGCCCACTCTGGCTCAGTCTCTCTCTCTCCCTGTGCCCACTCTGGCTCAGTCTCTCTCTATGTGCCCACTCTGGCTCAGTCTCTCTCTCTCCCTTTGCCCACTCTGGCTCAGTCTCTCTCTATGTGCCCACTCTGGCTCAGTCTCTCTCCCTGTGCCCACTCTGGCTCAGTCTCTCTCTCTCCCTGTGCCAACTCTGGCTCAGTCTCTCTCTATGTGCCCACTCTGGCTCAGTCTCTATGTGCCCACTCTGGCTCAGTCTCTATGTGCCCACTCTGGCTCAGTCTCTCTCTATGTGCCCACTCTGGCTCAGTCTCTCTCTCTATGTGCCCACTCTGGCTCAGTCCCTCTCCCTGTGCCCACTCTGGCTCAGTCTCTCTCTCTCTCCCTGTGCCCACTCTGGCACAGTCTCTCTCTATGTGCCCACTCTGGCTCAGTCTCTCTCTCTATGTGCCCACTCTGGCTCAGTCCCTCTCTCTGTGCCCACTCTGGCTCAGTCTCTCTCTCTCACTGCTCACTCTGGCTCAGTCTCTCTCTCTCTCCCTGTGCCCACTCTGGCTCAGTCTCTCTCTATGTGCCCACTCTGGCTCAGTCTCTCTCTCTCACTGTGCCCACTCTGGCTCAGTCTCTCTCCCTGTGCCCACTCTGGCTCAGTCTCTATCCCTGTGCCCACTCTGGCACAGTCTCTATCCCTGTGCCCACTCTGGCTCAGTCTCTCTCTCTCCCTGTGCCCACTCTGGCTCAGTCACTCTCTCTGTGCCACTCTGGCTCAGTCGCTCTCTCCCTGTGCCCACTCTGGCTCAGTCTCTCTCTCTCCCTGTGCCCACTCTGGCTCAGTCCCTCTCTCTGTGCCCACTCTGGCTCAGTCTCTCTCTCTCACTGCTCACTCTGGCTCAGTCTCTCTCTCTCTCCCTGTGCCCACTCTGGCTCGGTCTCTATCCCTGTGCCCACTCTGGCTCAGTCTCTCTCTCTCCCTGTGCCCACTCTGGCTCAGTCACTCTCTCTGTGCCACTCTGGCTCAGTCGCTCTCTCCCTGTGCCCACTCTGGCTCAGTCTCTCTCTCTCCCTGTGCCCACTCTGGCTCAGTCCCTCTCTCTGTGCCCACTCTGGCTCAGTCTCTCTCTCCCTGTGCCCACTTTGGCTCAGTCTCTCTCTATGTGCCTACTCTGGCTCAGTCTCTCTCTCTCACTGTGCCCACTCTGGCTCAGTCTCTCTCTATGTGCCCACTCTGGCTCAGTCTCTATGTGCCCACTCTGGCTCAGTCTCTATGTGCCCACTCTGGCTCAGTCTCTCTCTATGTGCCCACTCTGGCTCAGTCTCTCTCCCTGTGCCCACTCTGGCTCAGTCTCTCTCTCTCCCTGTGTCCACTCTGGCTCAGTCCCTCTCTCTGTGCCCACTCTGGCTCAGTCTCTCTCTCCCTGTGCCCACTCTGGCTCAGCCTCTCTCTCTCTCTCTCTCTCTGCCCACTCTGGCACTCTTCTCCCTGTGCTCACTGGCTCATTCTCTCTCTCTCTATGTGCCCACTCTGGCTCAGTCTCTCGCTCTATGTGCCCACTTTGGCTCAGTCTCTCTCTATGTGCCCACTCTGGCTCCATCTCTCTCTCTCTGTGCCCACTCTTTTAGAAGCCAGACGTGAAACTGGCTAGAGTCAAGGGACTAGGCTAATACACTGTTGTTTAACTAGGGGGAGTCCTGGGAAGTTCATGTTTTTTCAGCCTGGAGTATTAATTTGATTTCAGCTTGGGGAGATGATGTAATTGTGGGTGGAGCTAAGGTATTTCAACATTTGAGAAAGAATTTTGAGTTGAGTTCTAATCTGGCTACCCTTTAGGCCACAAGGTCAGCCTAAGTTGAAGGTGGTTTGTGGAGAGGCTGTTGGCAAGTGACAGTTAAACCCGAAACAGTTCGTGAGTGTTTCCCACCCTACCTCCTCCTCTAACCAACCCCCCCACCCCACGGTGGTTGGGAAGCGGGAGCAGGGGCCTGTCGTGAAGGTGAGTGAGTGCCTTTAAATTTGCTTACCTTTCAGCGGGAGCAGGGTTTGAGGTAATATCAGGTAAGCTCTTCCTTTCTTTTTCTTTTTCTTGTTTTTTTTTAAATCTAGAGGTGATGTCAGGGAAGGCAGTACAATGCTCCTCCTGCAGAATGTTTGAGGTGAGGGACGCCGTCAGTGTCCCTGCTGATTTCATCTGTGGGAAGTGCACCCAACTCCAGCTCCTCAAAAACCGTGTTAGGGACCTGGAGCTTGAGCTGGATGAACTTCGGATCATTCGAGAGGCAGAGGGGGTCATAGATAGGAGCTTCAGGGAAGTAGTTACACCAAAGACTGGAGATAGATGGGTAACTGTAAGAGGGACTGGGAAGAAGCAGTCAGTGCAGGGACCCCCTGCGGTCGTTCCCCTGAGTAACAAGTATACCGTTTTGGATACTTGTGGGGGGGACGACTTACCAGGGGTAAGCCATGGGGTACGGGCCTCTGGCACGGAGTCTGTCCCTGTTGCTCAGAAGGGAAGGGGGGAAAGGAGTAGAACATTAGTAATTGGGGACTCAATAGTCAGGGGCACAGATAGGAGATTTTGTGGGAGCGAGAGAGACTCACGTTTGATATGTTGCCTCCCAGGTGCAAGGGTACGTGATGTCTCGGATCGTGTTTTCCGGGTCCTTAAGGGGGAGGGGGAGCAGCCCCAAGTCGTAGTCCACATTGGCACTAACGACATAGGTAGGAAATGGGACAAGGATGTCAGGCAGGCCTTTAGGGAGCTAGGATGGAAGCTCAGAGCAAGAACAAACAGAGTTGTTATCTCTGGGTTGTTGCCCGTGCCACGTGATAGTGAGATGAGGAATAGGGAGAGAGAGCAATTAAACACGTGGCTACAGGGATGGTGCAGGCGGGAGGGATTCAGATTTCTGGATAACTGGGGCTCTTTCTGGGGAAGGTGGGACCTCTATAGACAGGATTGTCTACATCTGAACCTGAGGGGCACCAATATCCTGGGGGGGAGATTTGTTAGTGCTCTTTGGGGGGGTTTAAACTAATTCAGCAGGGGCATGGGAACCTGGATTGTAGTTTTGGGGTACGGGAGATTGAGAGTATAGAGGTCAGGAGCACAGATTTGACTTCGCAGGAGGGTGCCAGTGTTCAGGTAGGTGGTTTGAAGTGTGTCTACTTCAATGCCAGGAGTATACGAAATAAGGTAGGGGAACTGGCAGCATGGGTTGGTACCTGGGACTTCGATGTTGTGGCCATTTCAGAGACATGGATAGAGCAGGGACAGGAGTGGTTGTTGCAGGTTCCGGGGTTTAGGTGTTTTAGTAAGCTCAGAGAAGGGGGCAAAAGAGGGGGAGGTGTGGCGCTGCTAGTCAAGGACAGTATTACGGTGGCGGAAAGGATGCTAGATGGGGACTCTTCTTCTGAAGTAGTATGGGCTGAGGTTAGAAACAGGAAAGGAGAGGTCACCCTGTTGGGAGTTTTCTATAGGCCACCTAATAGTTCTAGGGATGTAGAGGAAAGGATGGCGAAGATGATTCTGGAAAAGAGCGAAAGTAACAGGGTAGTTGTTATGGGAGACTTTAACTTTCCAAATATTGACTGGAAAAGATATAGTTCGAGTACATTAGATGGGTCATTCTTTGTACAATGTGTGCAGGAGGGTTTCCTGACACAATATGTTGACAGGCCAACAAGAGGCGAGGCCACATTGGATTTGGTTTTGGGTAATGAACCAGGCCAGGTGTTAGATCTGGAGGTAGGTGAGCACTTTGGAAACAGTGACCACAATTCGGTGACCTTTACGTTAGTGATGGAAAGGGATAAGTATACCCCGCAGGGCAAGAGTTATAGCTGGGGGAAGGGCAATTATGATGCCATTAGACATGACTTAGGATGTGTTGGTTGGAGAAGTAGGCTGCAAGGGTTGGGCACACTGGATATGTGGAGCTTGTTCAAGGAACAGCTATTGCATGTTCTTGATAAGTACGTACCAGTCAGGCAGGGAGGAAAGGGTCGAGCGAGGGAACCTTGGTTTACCAAAGAGGTGGAATCTCTTGTTAAGAGGAAGAAGGAGGCCTATGTGAAGATGAGGCATGAAGTTTCAGTTGGGGCGCTTGATAGTTACAAGGAAGCGAGGAAGGATCTAAAGAGAGAGCTGAGACGAGCAAGGAGGGGACATGAAAAGTCTTTGGCAGGTAGGATCAAGGAAAACCCAAAAGCTTTCTATAGGTATGTCAGGAATAAAAGAATGACTAGGGTAAGAGTAGGGCCAATCAAGGACAGTGGTGGGAAGTTGTGTGTGGAGGCTGAGGAGATAAGCGAGATACTAAATGAATGCTTTTCGTCAGTATTCACTCAAGAAAAAGATAATATTGTGGAGGAGAATGCTGAGACCCAGGCTATTAGAATAGATGGCATTGAGGTGCGTAGGGAAGAAGTGTTGGCAATGCTGGACAAGGTGAAAATAGATAAGTCCCCGGGGCCGGATGGGATTTATCCTAGGATTCTCTGGGAAGCCAGGGAAGAGATTGCTGAGCCTTTGGCTTTGATTTTTAGGTCATCATTGGCTACAGGAATAGTGCCAGAGGACTGGAGGATAGCAAATGTGGTCCCTTTGTTCAAGAAGGGGAGTAGAGATAACCCCGGTAACTATAGGCCGGTGAGCCTAACGTCTGTGGTGGGTAAAGTCTTGGAGAGGATTATAAAAGATACGATTTATAATCATCTAGATAGGAATAATATGATTAGGGACAGTCAGCATGGTTTTGTGAAGGGTAGGTCATGCCTCACAAACCTTATCGAGTTCTTTGAGAAGGTGACTGAACAGGTAGACGAGGGTAGAGCAGTTGATGTGGTGTATATGGATTTCAGTAAAGCGTTTGATAAGGTTCCCCACGGTCGTCTATTGCAGAAAATACGGAGGCTGGGGATTGAGGGTGATTTAGAGATGTGGATCAGAAATCGGCTAGTTGAAAGAAGACAGAGAGTGGTAGTTGATGGGAAATGTTCAGAATGGAGTTCAGTTACGAGTGGCGTACCACAAGGATCTGTTCTGGGGCCGTTGCTGTTTGTCATTTTTATAAATGACCTAGAGGAGGGCGCAGAAGGATGGGTGAGTAAATTTGCAGACGACACTAAAGTCGGTGGAGTTGTAGACAGTGCGGAAGGATGTTGCAGGTTACAGAGGGACATAGATAAGCTGCAGAGCTGGGCTGAGAGGTGGCAAATGGAGTTTAATGTGGAGAAGTGTGAGGTGATTCACTTTGGAAAGAATAACAGAAATGCGGAATATTTGGCTAATGGTAAAATTCTTGGTAGTGTGGATGAGCAGAGGGATCTCGGTGTCCATGTACATAGATCCCTGAAAGTTGCCACCCAGGTTGATAGGGTTGTGAAGAAGGCCTATGGTGTGTTGGCCTTTATTGGTAGAGGGATTGAGTTCCGGAGCCATGAGGTCATGTTGCAGTTGTACAAAACTCTAGTACGGCCGCATTTGGAGTATTGCGTACAGTTCTGGTCGCCTCATTATAGGAAGGACGTGGAAGCTTTGGAACGGGTGCAGAGGAGATTTACCAGGATGTTGCCTGGTATGGAGGGAAAATCTTATGAGGAAAGGCTGATGGACTTGAGGTTGTTTTCGTTAGAGAGAAGAAGGTTAAGAGGTGACTTAATAGAGGCATACAAAATGATCAGAGGGTTAGATAGGGTGGACAGCGAGAGCCTTCTCCCGCGGATGGAGGTGGCTAGCACGAGGGGACATAGCCTTAAATTGAGGGGTAATAGATATAGGACAGAGGTCAGAGGTGGGTTTTTTACGCAAAGAGTGGTGAGGCCGTGGAATGCCCTACCTGCAACAGTAGTGAACACGCCAACATTGAGGGCATTTAAACATTTATTGGATAAGCATATGGATGATAAGGGCATAGTGTAGGTTAGATGGCCTTTAGATTTTTTCCATGTCAGTGCAACATCGAGGGCCGAAGGGCCTGTACTGCGCTGTATCGTTCTATGTTCTATGTTCTATGTTCTAAGTAACGTATTTTGCTCTCACAATAGGATAGTTAAAAAGATTAATAGTATTTAAAGCCATGCAGACTTGTCTGAGGCTAAGAGGTAACCGGAAACAAAGAGTTGAAAAAGCTTTTTGAAGATATCCAGCCACAGTCTGCAGGGTTTTAGCGAGAAACAAATCTATTCTGGAATGCAAATATTACTCTGTGCCTTTGGAATGTAGGATGGATCGAAAGCAGTATATTTGTTCTTTTTTGTTGTTTAATTGAGAATAGAAATAGCAATTAAGTGCATTGTACTTACTGTACTGAGTAGGAGTGTTTAAGGAGTAATTGTAAGTTATTTTCAGATGTGACGTTAAAGACTAATATTGTGTTAGCAATAAAGTTTGTTTTAAAATACCAAATGCCTATTTCTTCGTGTATATTTTCTGTACTGAGTAGTATTGTTTAAGGAGTAATTGTAAGCTATCTTCAGGTGTGATGTTAAAGGGTTTAATACTGTATTAATTATAAAGTTTTAATTTAAAATACCAAATGCCTATTTCTTCATGCAATCATTCCTGGAGTGAAGCCTTTTATCCGCACAGTCTTACAAAATAAACAAAAATATTGGGGTTTTGGCTCAGCCACTGTTGGGGTCTGGTCTGGGATCGTACTAGTGCCCGCTCTGGTGTTGTGTCTCTCTCTCGCTCTCCAGTGCCAACTCTGGCTCAGTCTCTTTATCTTGGTGCCTGCTCTGGCTCTGACTCAGTCTTTCTCTCTGCCAGTTCTGGCTCAATCTCCCTCAGTGTCTGCTCTGGCTTAGTCTCTCTGTTATTCCTCATAAGACCAAGAGACAGTGAGAAAGAAGCCAAGGGAGAACAGTGTTGTAGTTTCCATTTTAAGAATCAAATTTCCATTAACTGCCCTCAAAGTTTGTGATGAAAACTTATGCAGCAGAAATATTTGAGACATTCAGGACACTAAGCAAAAAAGATTAAATAAACTGAATTAATCAAATTCCATTGTAATCCACTGAAAAGAAATGCTATCAAAACGATGAGCAGGAATGACTTTTTAAGGAAATAAACGGGAAGAAGTGGACATTCACCATCACTTTTAACCACTTTTGATAATGGTTGTTACTCTGTAGGATACCAGTCCTGACAACTGTTGCCACAATTTTGTTAGTCTTGTATCTTGCTACTCATTTGTTTGCACACATATGGTTTTTCAGGGTTATTGGCTACACTCTGATCACACTGCTTTACTATCAGCTTGTTTGCTTGAACGGTCTTCTAATTAATTATTTTAATTAATTTGGATTTCAGTAGTGTCTACCTTTGACGAAAGTAAGGGTGCATCATCACAAAGAGAATACTGCTTCAATGTTCACAATATTTTCTCAGTTATATCTATTGTCTACATTCTATCATATGATGAGACAATTCTAATGTCCTTTATTCCAACATTCATATTAGGTTAATTTTAAACTTAACTAGGAAAATCTCTCTCGTATTGAAAAGCTCACAAATAGTCTCTATACTAGTTACCCCTCTAATGTTGGTTTTTACAAATATTGACAATGATTTTTAACCTTAAACATTTCTCTAATGACTAAAATGATTTTTATTTCAAGAGACCAGTTGTTGCTTTCTTACACATTCCTTTTGCTCGACAAATCACTTCACATTTGACCATATCCAGTTGACTTGATATGCCATTCACCATACATATATCAAGACACTTCTTCTAAATTTACAAATTATGAGCCTCAGCAATAACTTAAAAACATCACCCCATTCAATCAGAAAAATAGTTTCAAAATTCCTCTCACTCTGCAGCTTTACTGAGACATCAATACTTAACAATGCCACATTTTACTCAAGAAAAGAAAATGTTGGGAACACGGCATCTATGGAGAGAGGACTGTAGTGCTCATACAATCTGATTCTAACGAAGGGTCATTAAGAAATAAATGTTATTGCTGCATTTCTTTATGTTCCTAAGTTAAGTAATAATCATTCTCTTCCATCACTGTAGCCTACATTAATGTGGTTGCAAAATTTGAATGAGGCACTTTCAGATTTAATTTTGATTTTCAGAAACATAATGCGAAGAAGTGAATTTCAGATACAATTTTCAACTGAAATATACTTTTATAGTTATATATTGTAAAATGGATGGATTTTATACATACCTTAACTAAATATTTTTTATCCATGGGTAAACTGCAATATAAAATTTAAAACGTTATCAATGTTAAAACTTCAAGTCTGTGATGTTATTTAATAAACTGTTATCACATGACAAAGTTCAATACAACAAATCATAATACTTACTATTCAATACTTAAATCATACACAATTTTTATTCTTAGATGCTGATCAATACTCCTCCTGGTAATTCGACTTGGCTCTAAATAAACTTGGTAAATCACCTGGCACAAAAAAAATGGCATTGTTAGAAAAGACATCAACATACAAAATGAATTAAAGATTAGGAGCTGGATTCTCCGATCCTGCGGCAATGTCCGCAGAATCCGTCTGGTCTTACGACCAGAAAGTTCCGGCGCCTCCGCACTGATCCTCCGCCTGGTGGGGGGCTAGCAGCCACGGAGCACCTGGCTTTACCTGGCCGGATCCGTGGTCACGCATGCGCATGACGGCGGCAGCACGTGGACCCGGCCTACCAAAAACTGCCCCCCTGTAACCAGCCTCGCCACCCCCGGACCATCCCCCATCAGTCCCCGCCAAAGTACCCCCCGCCAGTGGAACGGCTCCCCCCTCCCTACCCCACCGACTGTGGTGGTGCTGGCCACAGTCCGCAGCAGCCACGCGAGGTCCCCGAACTGTGTGAGCACACTCGAGCGATGCCATCGGGAACTTGGCCCATCGGAGACAAAGCATCAGGGGAGAGCCACAGGTGACGCTCTGTGGCCATCCATACGGCGTGCGACGTACTCCCTGGGTACACTGTTTTTGAGGGGGCAGAGCATTGCATAAACGGCGGCGCCCCCGATTCCGGCATAAACATGGATTTTCAGGCCAATCGCCAAATGCGATTTTGGCGTCAGCGATTGGAGAATCCAGCCTTAGATATTTTTTTTTAAAATCTTTTTCTTGGCATGTCTCATATTTATAAACAATTATATATACACATACACATCACATTTTTCTTACACGCGCTAATGTACTCTATTATCCAGAGAGGTTTATTTTGTCTTTTGTTTAATTAACCCTATATACATTTCACCGCCCCCTGGATCGGTCTACAGTTCCTCCCCACTCCTCGTTGCTAGACATCACCATCCGAGGAAAAAGGCTCTCACTATCCACCCTATCTAATCCTCTGATCATCTTGTATGCCTCAATTAAGTCACCTCTTAACCTTCTTCTCGCTAACGAAAACAGCCTCAAGTCCCTCAGCCTTCCCTCATAAGATCTTTCAACATTCTGGTAAATCTCCTCTGCACCCTTTCCAATGCTTCCACATCCTTCCTATAATGAGGCAACCAGAATTGCACGCAATACTCCAAATGCCACACCAGAGTTTTGTACAGCTGTAACATGATCTCATGGCTCCAAAACTCAATCCCTCTACCAATAAAAGCTAACACACCATATGCCTTCTTAACAACCCTCTCAACCTGGCTGGCAACTTTCAGGGATCTCTGTACATGGACACCAAGATCTCTCTGCTCATCCACACTACCAAGAATCTTACAATTAGCCCAGTACTCTGTCTTCCTGTTATTCCTTCCAAAATGAATCACCTCACACTTTTCTGCATTAAACTCCATTTGCCATCTCTCAGCCCAGCTCTGCAGGTTATCTATGTCCCTCTGTAACTTGTAACTCTCCGGCGTGCAATCAGGGAAGCGAAAGCAAGGGCGTAAGCCCCTTTCCCTATGTGTAGTCCTGGCTGCTCCAGTATCCCGAAGATTGCCACCATCGGGGATGGGTTCACCCTCACCCCCACAACCTTGGACATTGTCTCGAAGGCTGTCCAGAACCCAGCAAATTTGGGACAAGCCCAAAACATGTGGGTGTGATTTGCCGGGCCCTCTGGCACCATTCACATTTATCCTCCACCACTGGGATGAACCTGCTCATTCGGGTTCTGGTCAGGTGCGCTCTGTGCACCAGTTTGAGCTGCATTAGGCTTAGCCTTGCGCAGGAGGTAGAGCTCACCCTGCTCAGTGCTTCGCTCCAGAATCCCCATCCTACCTCTGTCCTCAATTCGTCCTCACATTTTTGTCTCGTCTCGTCCAGTGGTGTTCGGGCTCTGTCCAGTACCTGTCTGTATATTTTCCCACGTAGCCTATCAGGTCCTCTAGTGGTGTGGTTTCTGGGGCCCCGGGGTTCCCTACTGTCTCTTTGCGGAGTTAATGTTTTATTTGGAGATGTCTCATTTACTGCCCTTTTGCTAGTTTCCACTTCCTTGTCAGTCCGTCCAGTGTCGCCAGTCTGTGCCCCTACGTAGAAGTCCTCGACCGTCAGTGTGCCCCTGTCCCGCCTCCATCTTTTGAAGGTGGTACCTAGCATGGCTGGGGGAAATCTGTGATTGCTGCAGATGGGGGCCATGGGGGACATTTTAGTTATTCCGAAGTGTTGTCTCAGCTGGGTCCACGTTCTCAACATGGCCGCTACCACTGGGCTCGTTGTGTACCTTGTTGAGGGGGATAAGAGTGCTGCTGCAGCCAGGGCCCGGAGGGTCGTTCCATTACAGGAGGCCGCCTCCGTTTGTACCCAGTCTGCGCTGGGTTCTTGTACCCATCCCCTCACTCTTTCTGATGTTGCTGCCCAATGGCAGTACTGTAGGTTCGGTAGAGCCAGGCCCCCTTTGATTTTCCTTCTTTACAGTGTCGGTTTGGGAATTCTCGGGTTCTTATGCCCCCCCATACACACACACACAAACCCCCTGATTAGACTGTCTACATTTTGGAAAAAGGCCTTGGAGATGAAGATCAGGATGGATCTAAACAGCAAGAGGAACCTTAGCAGTACGTTCAGCTTGATCGTCTGCACTCTCCCTGCCAGGGAGAGTGGGAGTGAGCCCCAACTTTGAAGGGCTTTTCTTACTTCCTCCACCAGGCTGGTCAGTTTCCACTTGTGGATCTGGATCCCCAGGTAACGGAATCTATTCTGGGCCGTTTTAAATGGGAGCCCCTCCAGTTCTACCCCTCCCCCATTTGGGTTCACTGGGAATGCCTCCCTTTTGCCCAGGGTAAGTTTATAGCCCGAAAAGGTTCCAAACTCCTTCAGGATTTGCAGTATTGCCTTCAGTCCCTCCTGTGGCTTCGAGACATAGAGGAGCAGGTCATCTGCATAGAGTGAAACTCTCTGCCCTCTGTCGCCTTTCCGGGTTCCTTCCAGCTTTTCGCGTCCCGCAGGACTATCGCCAGGGGTTCGATCGCTAGCGCAAACAATAGTGGGGACAGGGGGAAGCCCTGTCTTGTTCCTCTCTGTAGCTGGAAGTATTCAGAGCTGGTGGTGTTAATTCGGACACTCACTTTGGGAGCGTTGTAGAGGAGCCTCACCCAGGTGGTGAACCCCACTCCTAGCCCAAACCGTTCCAGTACCTCGAGGCGGTAGTTCCATTCGACTCTGTCGAAGGTCGTTTCGGCGTCCAGGGAGACGATCACTTTTGGTGTTCTCTCCCTGGGAGGGGTCATTATTACGTCCAGCAGCCGCCTAATGTTCGTTGTGAGCTGCCTTCCCATGACAAGCTCGTTTGGTCCTCTGCGACCATCTCTGGTACACAGCCTTCCAGCCTTTTGGCCAGGACCTTTGCGAGTATTTTCACGTCTGCATTCAGCAGTGAAATGGGTCTGTATGGTCTACATTCCGTCAGGTCATTATCTTTTTTGGGTATCAGTAAAATTGTGGCCTGCGCTAGTGTGGGGGGGCAGGGTGCTCCTTGCCAGTGAGTCCGCGAACATGTCCCTTAGGTGTGGGGCCAGGACTGAGGCAGATTTTATGTCAACGTCTGCCGGGAACCTGTCGGGTCCCGATGCCTTCCCCGTCTGTGTGGAGCTGATGCTCTCCATGATTTCTCCCAGGTCTATTCGTGCTTCCAGCTGCCCCTGTCTGTCCTCCCCCATGGCTGGTAGTTCCAGTCCATCTAGGAACTGTTTCATTCCCACATTCCCATTGGGGGGCTCGGAGGTGTACATAGCCCGGTAGTATGCCCGGTTGACCTCCTTTGGTTCTGTTACCAGTCTACTTCTGCTATCCTTTACCTGCGCTATTTCCCTCGTGGCTGCCTGTTTTCTCAGCTGGTGAGCCAATAGGCGGCCAGTTTTGTCTCCGTGTTCATAGAAGGTCTGGTGGAGTTGGTCCACTGCTTTCCCAGTGGATCCATTTGCAGCTTTTTCCTCACCGCCAGCAGCTATACGGTCGGGGCCTCGGAATATCTTCTGTGACTTCCACAATGGAGTCCACCAGTCATTGCCTGGCCACCCTCCCTTCCCTATGTCTGTTTGCCTTGTAGGCTATGATGTCTCCTCTAATCACGGCCTTCAGTGCCTCCCAGAGCGTGGCGAGTGAGACCTCCCCATTTTGGTTGTTACTAATCTAGTCGCCTATGGCCCGCGATGTTTTTTTGCAGAAGGCCTTGTCAGCCAGGAGGTCCGTGTCCAGCCGCCACGTGTGGCGCTGGGCAAGGTCTGTCTCCAACCTCACATCCATGTTGTGTGGAGAATGGTCGGAGATAACAATTGCGGAGTATTCTGTTCTCGCGATCCCTGGAAGCACCGATTTCCCCACTGCAAAGAAGTCGATATGGGTGTACACCTTGTGCACTTGTGAAAAGTATGAGAATTCCTTTTCTCCAGGGTGTAGGAACCTCCACGGGTCCACTTCCCCCATCTGCTCCATGAAAGCTCCTAGTTCCCCAGCCAGGCCAGTCTTTTTCCCTGCTCTGCGGATTGATCGGTCGGTCAGTGGGTCCTGCACGCAGTTAAAGTCGCCCCCCCCATAATCAGTCGGCCTTCTCCAATGCCAGGATCGTTTTCTCCTGTACCTCCACCGTCCTTCCCAGGCCTTCGATGGTCCACTGAATTTTGTCTGTTGTCTCTGACAGCACCTCCTTCATCATCATGTGGAGCTCCGTCCTAATCACCTCCTTTATGGTGTTTAGCTCCCTTTTTAGCACGCTTCTCCACTGTCATGATATGCACTCATGCACATAATGAGATACAGGCAGTGACAGACACCCAGTTCAGCCAATCAACACACAGGACAGAACACAATCAATCACCAGACAGAACACTAGAGGGAGGTTTCCCACGATAAAACACACGAGGCATCAGCACTCTGCCTTTTTCCACTGGTGACAGCTGTAGTGACAGGCAGGGTGTATATATCAGTTAGCACCTTCCACACGTGGCTCAGAGTTAGTCTGGTCTAGTTAGTTAGTTAGCACGCTTAGATTAGTAGAGTATCAACCCAGAGCAAGCTGTGTGCACTGCTCCAGAAGTTCAATAAAACGTATTGAACTAACGTCAAAGTTTGGTGTCTACATGCCAGTACAACTGCAGCCAGTTGCCGTCCGTGTTACCCCAGGGTGAAAAACACGACATCCACTTTCCCCCCCACCCCCACCCCATGCGGTGGGGGATGATGCTGGCCACGTCCTGTTCCTGCTCCGCTGTTTGGACCGCCAGCTTTTCCCCTTCCAGGTTCGCCTGAACCTCCGTCCCATCTCGTGGGGTCGCCTGGCTGAGTGCCCACCACTCCTGTGCTTTTCCCTCGCTGCTGCTGCTCCTTGCAACTCGATGTCCCTTCGATTTGTTATTTTTTACAGCCATAATCCTCATGTGTGCTTTTCACCTTTGGCTGGGTTTTGGTGGGCTTTTTAGGCCCACGCTGTTTCTCACTCTGAGGCTGTTCTCCCTTCCCCCACTGTTCTAACTCGCTGGGTCTGTCCCTCTCCACGCTGTTCCTCACCCAGAAACTGCTCTCCCTTCCCCCGCTGTTCTAACTCGGCAGGTCTGGTCTGCCTCAGAGTTTCTTTGTCTGGTTTGGTTTGGTTGCCTTCCCCTTCACCAGGTCAAGAGGGTCGAAGAAAGAGTTTCCAGACGGCACGGGACGGGAGCCACCTTTTGTGCCATCGATCCGCTCCCGAGAGCCCATGTCTCCAACTTTAAAGTGTCTCTTTTTCCTTCCTTTGGTGTCTAGCTTGACACCTCTTACACACCCTCTTGCTGTGTGTGCGCGTGGGGGGGGGGGGGGGGGGACAGAAAAATTTGTGTTGTTTGTGCGCAAGTTCCCAACAAGGAATAGAACAAAACTGTGATCCCTAGCAGGATCTCCTCCAGGACCGCTCCCTCCCCCCGCCGGAAGCCAAATCCACTCAACAAATATTTTGAGCATTAACTTGAGCCTGGTCCAGGGAAAGCATTTCCTGAACCAGAGTCAGGGAGCTGACAACTATTCATAAGGATTTGTGGTTCCAGAGTATTTCCAAATCCTCCCACCCACCTCCTTAGTTTCGCTCGGGCTCTCCAAAACAGCCCTAGACACTTATCAGTTGGGCATATCAGTCCTGCACATCTTGCTTCCAATATAACATATGTTTTATTTCTGGCTAATTAAATGAGTTACTGTCCTTCAGTAATATCTATAATTGTAACAAAGTTATTACTGTAAAATAAAAAAAACTTTAAATGCAAATATATAGGGAGATGAATTTTTCCAATTTCTCAATGCTAAATTACTGTGCCTGCTGCAATCTAAAATATATCGGGGAAAAACAGACCAAGGCCACCAAGCACCAACTGTAGTAATGAAATAAAATCAAAACAATGCAAATGCCGGAAATCTGAAATAAAAACTGAAAATTCTGGATAAACTCAGCAGAAAATATTTCCCCTTTTGGAAGAATCTAGAACTAGACAACAAAGTTGCAAAATAAGAGGTGTCCCATTGGAATGGAGGTGAGGAGGAATTTTGTTTCTCAGAGAGTTGTTAATCCTTGGAATTCTCTTGCAGAGAGACAGCAGTAGAGGATGGGTTACTGAATATATCCAAGGCCGAGTTGGACAGATGTTTGATCAGGTATTTGACTGACAAGGGGGCAGGAGTATGGTGAGTGAAGTTGGTGGAGTTAAGGCCATAATCAGATCATCCATGATGTTGCTGAATGGCTCAACGGGTCAAATGGTCTACTCTTGCTCATATTTCTTATGTTCTCGCTCTCTTATATTTTTCTTAGTGTTCGCTCCATAACTACTTTTTCATGGATGTGGGCAGCATTTGCAAGGACAGCATTTGCTGCCTATTCCTAACTGCCCTTGAACTGAGTGTTTTGCTGGGCCATTTCAGAGGCAGTTAAGAGGCAATCACATTGCTATGGGTCTGGAGTCACATGCAGGCCAAACCAGGTAAGGATGGCAGATTTCCTTTCCTAAATGACATTAGTGGACCAGATGGGTTATCACAACATCGTCAATGGTTTCATGGTCACCATTACTGAGACTAGTTCTTAATTCCAGAGTTACTAATTGAATTTTTAAATTCCATCAGCTGTCACCAGTAACCCCAGAGCAATAGCCTGGACCTCTGGATTATTAGTCCAGTGCCATTACCACTAGGTCACTGTCTGCCCCAGTCTATATATGGATACTTAAAGCCCCCCGTTATATCTACTCTATCATTGGCTTCCAGTGGTCCAATGTGGGGGGGGACGCACACGAGATGGCTCCTGCTGGAGTACTGTGCCTTTTGCCCCTTTTCTTGCCCTCGGAAACCCATATAGTTATCAGAATAGACGTCTTTTATGACTGAAATGCCCAAAAAAGTCAGGGAAAAGGAAACTGGGAGCAGAAACTCTCGAATCTCAACGGCTAGTAAAATGGCAGAGTCGCGTTTCTGGTTCTCCGTCCACTACACTAATGGCAGAGATTCTTTAGAATACCTTGTGTAATGAACTCCAATTGGCTTTATTGGTTGGCCAATTGGAGTATGAGCTCCCTCAATGATAGCTCATTGAGGGGGCCCATA
This sequence comes from Scyliorhinus canicula, assembly GCF_902713615.1. Lineage (NCBI taxonomy): Eukaryota > Metazoa > Chordata > Chondrichthyes > Carcharhiniformes > Scyliorhinidae > Scyliorhinus > Scyliorhinus canicula. Next base: position 233,647,971 of record NC_052147.1, read on the forward strand.
TAATCACCTGTGTAGGCTTTGTGAGCAGTCTGAAGTTGACTGGACTGCTAGCAGCACTGTTTGTAGCTGCTCCTGTAATATCGTTATTGTAAATAAATATTGGTGTGGTGACGGAACTCCTGCCTCCCGTGGTTTACTACAGTGGCGACGGGGATGGGATAGCCCAGACGGAAAGGATACCCACACCCCAGCCCCGAGCAATTTCTCCAGACCCTGTCATCCAGTCATCAGAGTCAGAGATGGACACACTCGACGAGGCCGCCGCGACACCTCTCCCCGAGGAGGAGGAAGAACAACTTCCAAGGAGGTCGTCAAGGAAAAGACGGGCACCTATAAGGTACACCCCGCCCACTTCGGAGAACGACCCGGCGGACGACACAGAGGTGACAGACCCAGACATGAGGAGCAGGAAGAAGCTCAGAGGAATGCCAGCTGGCAGGAATTCCTCTGACCTTGGGTGGGGGGTGGGGGAGGGGGTGTAATGAACTCCAATTGGCTTTATTGGTTGGCCAATTGGAGTATGAGCTCCCTCAATGATAGCTCATTGAGGGGGCCCATATAATCACCTGTGTAGGCTTTGTGAGCAGTCTTAAGTTGACTGGACTGCTAGCAGCACTGTTTGTAGCTGCTCCTGTAATATCGTTATTGTAAATAAATATTGGTGTGGTGACGGAACTCCTGCCTCCCGTGGTTTACTACACCTTGGCAAAATAATTTGAAAAGCACCGACGAATTATGTCGGGAGACCTCAAAAAATCAGTTGAAGAGGCCTTCGCCACCATTCGAGCAGCTCTGGGGAAAACTAATAAAAATAATAATAATTGTTATTTGTGTCACAAGTAGGCTTTCATTAACACTGCAATTAAGTTACTGTGAAAATCCCTGAGTCGCCACACTCCGGCGCGTGTTCGGGTACACTGAGGGAGAATTCAGAATATCTAATTCTGAGGAAACTGCAGGACCTAATCAGACCATTGAAGGCCAGGGAGCCATGGTCAAAAATATGGAGGTGGCCTTATCTGAGCACAGTAATTGGACTGCCGTACTGGAATCTGAACTGTCTTTGGTGGCCAAAACTAATAGATTGCGGAGAGCCAAGATGAATGACCTAGAAAACAGGTCCAGGAGGAAAAATATCCGTATTGTAGAATTGCCAGAAGGGTTGAGAGCCCTACGCCACTGAATACCTCTCGGGCATGTTCTGCAAAATGGTGTGTGAGGGTGGATTCACATCCCTGCCTACATTGGACTGAGCCCATCGCATACTTCGCCCGAGGCCTCATTCTTAAGATCCACCGTGTGATAGTGAGGTTCCACAGCTTCAAGGAAAAGGAGAGGGTTTTGTGATGGGCAAAGGAACACTGCGACCTTAAGTGGGAAGGCCACTCCATCAGGTTCTTTCATGATATGGGTGCGGAGTTAGCAAAGAAAAGGGCCCCGTTCAATGGAGTCAAGGCCGCCCTGTATAAGAGTGGAGTTTGGTTTCGGTTGGACTACCCAGCTCATCTCAGAGTAAGTTTTGAGAGAAAAGACTATTTCTTCGACGTGCCGGGAGAGGTGTGTTCTTTTGTTACAAGACACAAGTTGGGCATTGTAATTGGGTTTACGGCTCTGTCGATGAGCATGTTGTATTGTTACGTTGTTGGGGTTTTATGTTTGTTCTCATTTTTTCTGTTCTTGTTGAGGTTCAGTTTTTATAGTTCTTGATTATGTCATGTGAGGGTCCCTTTAAGCAAAGTGTGTTTATCAAATAGCTGCAGTGATGTCATTGTGTGGGTGCAACTGAGCTGTGTTTCTGGCTTTTTACTTTAAGTTTGAGCTGGAAGCTGTTTTTTGGCTCTAGGTTTTAGTTTCATTTTCAGTTGGGGAGCTGCATTCAAACCAAGGAGGTGATTAGGTCTCTCTCTGTGCCTACTAAAGAATGCCTCCAGATCACTTGATGATTTCAAAGTAATACCTGTTTCTGTAAGGAATGCAAACCTACTGTCTTTGTTGAAAAGGGTTTTTGACTTATGGATGTTGTTAGGAAAGTTATTAAGGGTTACCTATAGAGTATCGTATCTGTGGGGATTATCAGTGTTGGTAGTTGATAAGATGTTTACTGTGTGTTTATAAAATGTTATCTGGATTCATAGAATAAACATTTTTTATTCTGCACACGTGAAGGAGGCACATCCTGAGTGATACACAGCCAGAGTGGGAATTGGAACTTGGTAATTTGGGGCAGTGTGGTAAATCGGCGCGGAGTGAGAGGAGGTGCTGTTTCTCTTTTTGTTCTGTTTTCTTCGTTTGGCTTTATAACTGGTAATCTGCAGGGAGAGATCCAGAGTGCATTCTGGGAAGCAGGGAGAAAACCAGTGAGCACCCTGGGAAGATAGGTGACATAAGATCTTACCCCCAGGTTCCAGCGGCCTTCATTTCCGGAAGTGGGAGAGAGAGTGAGAGAGCCGGGGAGCACCTTGAGAACAGGTAAGTGACAGATATTCTGCTATTTTCTGAGTGATCCGACTTGGGGGGGGGGGGGGGGGGGGGGGGGGGGGCTGAAAAGTGACATCACATGAAAGCTGTGACCTGATTGGCTGCACTAAATTTAAAAATTAAACATTGTTAAACAAATTAAACATAATTAATTAATTAATTACCTAATCATAATTTAGAGGGGTATCTAAGCCAGAGATCGGAGAGTACTGTATTTAACATTTACATTTATAGTAGAAATCTAGTGCTAGGAAACATATAGTTAACAGTAACATTTTTTTTAACTATTTTTTAATTTAATGTATTTATTCGTTAACGCAATGTCAATTAGAGGGGTTCAATGCTCTGACTGGGAGATGTGGCAGGTCTAGGAGGATTCCAGCGTCCCGGATGGCTACATCTGCAGAAAGTGCACCCAACTGGGGCTCCTCACAGACCGCATGGTTCAGTTGGAGCAGCAGTTGGATGCACATAGGAGCATGCAGGTGGCAGAAAGTGTCATAGATAGCAGTTATATAGATGTGGTCACATCCAAGGTGCAGGTAGAGACATGGGTGACCACCAGAAGGGGCAGGCAGACAGTGCAGGAATCCTCTGTGGTTGTCCCCCTCTCAAACAGGCATACCGCTTTGGATACTGTTGGGGGGAATATCCTATCAGGGGAAAACAGCAGCAGCCAGAGCAGTGGTACCACGGCTGGCTCTGATGTTCAGCAGGGAGGGTCAAAGCGCAGAAGAGCAGTAGTCATAGGGGACTCTATAGTCAGGGGCACAGATAGGCGCTTCTGTGGACGTGAAAGAGACTCCAGGATGGTATGTTGCCTCCCTGATGCCAGGGTCCAGGATGTCTCAGAACGGATAGCGGGCATCCTGAAGGGGGAGGGCAAACAGGCAGAGGTTGTGCTACATATTGGTACTAACGACATAGGCACAAAGGGGGATGGGGTCCTGCAACAGGGAGCTAGGGAGAAAGGTAAAAGACAGGACTTCAGGGGTTGTAATCTCAGGATTACTCCCTGTGCCAAGTGCCAGTGACTCTAGAAATAGGAAGATAGAGCAGCTAAACACGTGGCGAAACAGCTGGTGTAGGAGGGAGGGTTTCGGTTATCTGGACCACTGAGAGCTCTTCCGGAGCAGGTGTGACCTGTATCAGAAGACCAGGTTGCATCTAAACTGGAGAGACATATCCAGGCCGCGAGGTGTGCTAGTGTCACACGGGAGGGTTTAAACTATTATGGCAGGGGGTGTGTACCGGAGCAATAGGTCAGAAGGTGAAAAGATTGAGGGGGAACTAGGAAACAGGGCCACTATGGCTCTGAGGCAGAGCAGATGGGAGATGTTGCTGAAAGCAGCGGGACTCTCCCCATTTTCATCCCGCGGTCCTTCTTTAAGAGGCTAGATAAAATTATCCTGGGATTTGTTTGGGCGGGAAAGTACCCAAGGGTGAGGAAGGCGATAGTCGAGAGAAACCGAGGGGAAGGAGGGCTGGCGTTGCCGAACTTTAGCAACTACTACTGGGCAGCTAACATAGCCATGGTAAGGAAATGGATGGTGGGTACGGGGTCGGTTTGGGAGCGGATGGAGGCTGCTTCGTGCAGGGGCACCAGTTTGGCAGCCTTGGTTACGGCGCCTCTGCCGCTACCGCCTGCACGATACTCCACCAGCCCTATAGTGATGGCGGCTCTACGGATCTGGGGTCAGTGGAGGAGGCATATAGGGGAAGTGAGAGCATCGGTTTGGTCCCCAATCTGTGGCAACCACCTAATTGCTCCGGGGAGTACGGACGGTGGGTTCCAACTATGGCGGAGGGCGGGCATTGCGAGGATGGGTGATCTGTTCCTGGAAGGGAGCTTACCGAGCACGAGAGCATTGGAGGAGAAGGTCGGGCTGGCGAGAGGGAATGATTTCAGGTACTTGCAGGTGCGGGATTTCATACGCAGACTGGTACCATCCTTCCCACGCCTTCCACCAAGGGGGATCCAGGGCAGGGTAGTTTCCAGAGGAGAGGTGGGAGAGGGGAGAGTCTCCAACATCTATAAAGAACTAATGGGAGTAGAGAAGGCACAGACGAAGTACTGAAGCTTAAGTGGGAGGAGGAGCTCAGGGGGGAGATAGAGGACGGCATATGGGCAGACGCTTTGAGTAGAGTAAACACGGCCTCAACATGCGCCAGGCTCAGTCTGATCCAGTTCAAGGTCGTACATCGGGCCCACATGACGGTGGCCCGGATGAGCAAATTCTTTGAGCTGGAGGACAAATGTGCTAGATGTGCCGGAGGACCAGTAAATCATGTACACATATCCTAAACTCAGGGAGTACTGGCAGGGATTCGCGGACGTCATGTCCCGGGTATTGAAGACTAGGGTAGCAATGAGTCCTGAGGTGGAAATTTTGGGGGTTTCGGAGGACCCAGGAGTCCAGGAGGAGAAAGAGGCCGACATCTTGACCTTTGCTTCCCTGGTAGCCCGGCGACGAATACTGTTGGCATGGAGGGACTCAAAGCCCCCGAAGTCTGAAGTATGATTTTTGGACATGGCGAGCCTTCTCGGGCTGGAGAAAATTAAGTTTGTCTTGAGAGGATCGCTGGCAGGGTTCGCCCGGAGGTGGCAGCCATTCGTTGACTTCTTCGCGGAGAATTAATCGTCAGGATGGGGGGGGTGTTAGGGTAGTGTAGAGTAGGGGGTTGCTGAGGCAGGTTCTTGCCAGAGGGGAGCCGATGCTTGCATTGTCTTGTTTGCTTTTTGTACATTACGGTATAATGTTGCTGTTTTATATGCCAAAAATACCTCAATAAAATTGTTTATTTTAAAAAAAAAGTTATGGGTCAGGTTAACTCCATGATATACTTTGGTGTTCTCTCAACCCTGGCTCATAATAATTAGAAATGGGGTTTTACATTATGTGGGGTTCTGTTTGGTGTATTAATATATAGCTTCTTTTCAGTGCGCAAGTTAAAAGCGGGTTTTGGTATTTTGTTGTTTGTATCTATTTTTCTCTTTTTCCAGTTGGGAGCCTCCCTGCTAACTAACGGGTTACTTAACGGGAGTGTTTTGGAGGGTTCGCTGCAGCTCATTATACAGTAGTCCCCCGTTATACCGCGCCCCGCGATATACGGCGGGGGTGCTTATGGACCCCAACTTTTTTCACTCTTTTTGAAACAACACCTTTTTAAGCCGGTGAACTTGTTTGTCATTACGATTGGCCGCGATGATTAGCCCGATTAGCCGCGATAAATAGCCGCGATGATTTGTAATTAAAGCGTATAAATACAAAATGCCTAAGCGCAAGTCTTACACAGTAAAGGAAAAGATAAATTTGATAGACCGTATTAGAAACGGCGAAACAAAGGCAAAATTATCCAGAGAGACTGGTGTGCCAGAGTCAACCCTCCGTGGGTGGGAGAAAGATGAGGACAGTTTGAGAACTTATGTTGAGACAGTTTCTGAGAGTGAAGGGCTTGCCAGGAAAAAGGCAAGGACCGCTAGTGACATTAACTTGGAGAAGGCTGTGTTCGCCTGGTTTGTCCAGGAACAGTCTGGTGGCACCCCCCTATCTGGACCTATCATCAAGACTCAGGCTGAGAAGTCCCATCACCAGCTCCAGGTCGTCCAAGAGGAGGCAGAAGAAGAAGCAGAAGAAGAAGAACCCCAGCCCACAGTTGCAGCAAAGAGCCACTCGGATGCCATCACCCACCTGAAGTGGCTCATAGAATACACAGAGCAACATGACTTCGACCCCATATACATACTACATCTGAAGAACCTCCAGAGGCAAGCACAAGTCAAGATGAGGAAGGGGATGTGCCAGAAGAAACTCACAGACTTTTTCATGTGATTTAAATGATTTTTAAAAATATGCTTGTAAGTGCTATTTTATGTATTATTGTATATATTTTTGAGTGGTATTTTTTAATAAATTTAAAACTTGAAAGAACTTTGATGTTTTTTTATTTAAAACGCCCTTCCATTCTTACATTGTAAGGCTATTACAGCCACAATACCTGAAACTACCCTGATAGGTTCACTTGTAATTATTCTTTCCCGCAGCAGAACATTATCTGGCCATGTGTTGCTCTTTCAAAATTTTCGTAGGCTATCCGCGGCTCGGATGCAACGCGGGTGGCTGTCTTGGACCCCAACACCAGCGGTATAACGGGGAACTACTGTAGTAGTTTTTTGGGTAATGAGCTTAGTTCTTTTGATCATGATGCCTGTCTAAACTAAAACATTCTGCCCTTCCAGGGTCCATATCCCTCTATTCCCATCCTATTAATATATTCATCAAGGTGCCTCTCAAACGTCGCTACCATATCTGCTTCCACCACCTCCCCTCGTAGTGCATCCCAGGCACTCACCACCCTCTGTGTAAAAGTCTTGCCAGGCACATCTCCTCTAAATTTCCCCCTCGCACCTTAAACCTATGTCCCCTAGTAAGACTTTTCTACCCTGGGAAAAGGGGTTGACTATCCACTCCATGCATGCCACTCAGAATTTTGTACACCTCTATCGGGTCCCCCCTCAACCCCTGTCGTTCTGGTAAAAACAATCCGAGTTTATTCAACCTTTCCTCACAGCTAATATGCTCCATGCAATATCTTGGTAAACCTCTTCTGTACCCTCTCCAAAGCATCCACATCCTTCTGTTTAGTGTGGCGGCCAGAATTGTACGCAATATTCCATTTGCGGCCTAAGTAAGGTTCTGTACAACTGCAGCATGACTTACCAATTTTTATACTCAATGCCCCAACAGATGAAAGCAAGCCAATGATGATGCCAATGTCTTCTTCACTACCTTATCCACCTGCGTTGTCATTTTCAGAGATCTGTCGACCTGTACACCCAGATCTCCCTGTCTGTCAATACCAGGGTTCTGCCCCATTTACTGCATAGTTCCCACCTGTATTAGACCTTCCAAAATGCATTACCTCACATTTGTCCGGATCAAACACCATCTGCCATTTCACCGCCCAAGTTTCCAACCGATTTATATCCTGCTGTATCCTGACAATCCTCTTACTATGTGTAACTCCACAAGTCTTTGTGTCATCCGAAAATTTACTAATCAAACCAGCTACCTTTTCCTCCATATCATTCATATATACTATGAAGAACAACGGTCCCAGCACTATTCCCTGTGGAAAACCAGTAGTAATAGCCTTCCATTCAGAAAAGCACCCTTCCACCGCGATCCTGTCTTCTATGACCGAGCCAGTTCTGTATCCATCTTGCCAGTTCACCTCTGATCCCGTGTGTCTTCAGCTTTTGTACCAGTCTGCCATGAGGGACCTTGTCAAAGGTTTTACTGAAGTCCATGTAGACAACATCTACTGCCCTTCCTTCATAAATTACCTAAATCACTTCCTCAAAAAACTAAATTAAGTTAGTGCGACACAACCTCCCCCTTCACAAAACCATGGGCAAAATTCTCCGACCCCCAGCAGGGTCGGAGAAACGCTTGGGGGCGCCTAAAATCCCGCCCCCACCGTGGCAGAGATTTTCCTCCACCCGGGAAGTGGCGGGGGCAGGAATCTCGCCCCGCCGATCAGAGAGGCCCCTGTGGCGATTCTCCAGCCCGGATAGGCCGAGGTCCCGCCGCTGGGAGGCCTCTCCCGCCGCCGAGGTTTAAAACACCTCTGGAACGGCTGCCGCTGACGTCACTGCCGGCGCATGCCGGTTTAGATGGGGCTGGTTTAGCTCACTCGGCTAAATCGCTGGCTTTTAAAGCAGACCAAGCAGGCCAGCAGCACGGTTCGATTCCCGTACCAGCCTCCCCGGACAGGCGCCGGAATGTGGCGACTAGGGGCTTTTCACAGTAACTTCATTGAAGCCTACTCGTGACAATAAGCGATTTTCATTTTCATTTTCATTTTCATGCGCCGACCGGCGAAAGCCTTTTGGCCAGCCCTGCGGCTGGGGGCGCCGGGTGTTTGCGCCAGTCTTCTGGTGCAAACCGCTCCGGCGCGGGGCTGGCCCCCAAAGGTGGGGAGAAACCATGACCCCGAGTGGTTGGCGCCACTCCCCTACTCCGGCACCCTCCGTCACGCCGGGTAGGGGAGAATGCCGCCCCATGTACCCAATTGTTAATAAGTCCATTTGTTTCCAAATGTGAGTAAACCCTGTCCCTAAGAACCTTCTCCAATAATTTCCTTACCACTGACATAAGGCTCCCCCGCCTATAATTTCCTAGATTATCCCTGCTCCCCTGCTTAAACAAAGACCAACATTGGCTATTCTCCAGTCCTCTGAGCCAGGGTACAAAGGTTTCTTAATTTGCTTAAGACCTTTGGCTCCTTCCCTGCATACAAATTGAACTTAGACAAGAGTGAACGTTTCCTGGTTAACCTCCCTGGGAGGCAAGCCCAACTGGGGATGTTACCTACTCGCCTTGCTAAGACAAGCTTCTGCTATCTGGGAACCTGGGTAGACCACAACTGGGCCTACTTCATAAGGTAAATTACACCAATCTATTTAACAGTATCAAATGCAGGATTTGCAGTGGTGGAATAACCTCACACATGGCGGGTAGAGTTCATACTATTAAAATGATGTGCCCCCAACGTTTTTCATTTTACTTTCAGTATGTCCCCATTTTTCTTCCCAAATCCTTATTTTAAATCGCAGCTTTGACAAAGAGCCATCCAGACTCGCAGTGTTAACTCCCTTCTCTCTCCACAGATGTTGTCAGACCTGCTGAGATTGTCCAGTATTTTCTGCTTTATTTCCAAGACATATTGAAATGAAAAATGAAATGAAAATCGCTTATTGTCACGAGTAGGCTTCAATGAAGTTACTGTGAAAAGCCCCTAGTCGCCACATTCCGGCGCCTGTCCGGGGAGGCTGGTACGGGAATCTCCCTAATACACTCCCATGTATTAACAAGGTAATTGGTCCCAATTCTTTTTAGGTGCAAACTGTTGTCCAGCACGGACGCCATGTCACCGAGAGCTGGTCCCAAAGTATCAAAAACTTTAAACCCTCCATGCTTGGGTCAAACTGTCTGAGTGCATTCGTTGTCCGGGATCATACATACTCGCAGTGCATGCTCTGTGCCCGGGTCAGACTCCCTGCCTGTGCCCGGGTCAGATTCCCCGCCTGTGCACGGGACAGACTTCCCGCCTGTGCCCGCGTCAGACTCCCCGCCTGTGCCCGGGTCAGATTCCCCGCCTGTGCCCGGGACAGACTTCCCGCCTGTGCCCGCGTCAGACTCAGCACCTGTGCCCGCGTCAGACTCCCCACTCTGTGCCCGCGTCACACTCCCACTCTGTGCCCGCGTCACACTCCCACTCTGTGCCCGCGTCACACTCCCACTCTGTGCCCGCGTCACACTCCCACTCTGTGCCCGCGTCACACTCTCACTCTGTGCCCGCGCCACACTCCCACTCTGTGCCCGCGCCACACTCCCACTCTGTGCCCGCGCCACACTCCCACTCTCTGCCCGCGTCACACTCCCACTCTCTGCCCGCGTCACACTCCCACTCTCTGCCCGCGTCACACTCCCACTCTCTGCCCGCGTCACACTCCCACTCTGTGCCCGCGTCACACTCCCACTCTGTGCCCGCGTCACACTCCCACTCTGTGCCCGCGTCACACTCCCACTCTGTGCCCGCGTCACACTCCCACTCTGTGCCCGCGTCACACTCCCACTCTGTGCCCGCGTCACACTCCCACTCTGTGCCCGCGTCACACTCCCACTCTGTGCCCGCGTCACACTCCCACTCTGTGCCCGCGTCACACTCCCACTCTGTGCCCGCGTCACACTCCCACTCTGTGCCCGCGTCACACTCCCACTCTGTGCCCGCGTCACACTCCCACTCTGTGCCCGCGTCACACTCCCACTCTGTGCCCGCGTCACACTCCCACTCTGTGCCCGCGTCACACTCCCACTCTGTGCCCGCGTCACACTCCCACTCTGTGCCCGCGTCACACTCCCACTCTGTGCCCGCGTCACACTCCCACTCTGTGCCCGCGTCACACTCCCACTCTGTGCCCGCGTCACACTCCCACTCTGTGCCCGCGTCACACTCCCACTCCGTGCCCGCGTCACACTCCCACTCTGTGCCCGCGTCACACTCCCACTCTGCGCCCGCGTCACACTCCCACTCTGCGCCCGCGTCACACTCCCACTCCGTGCCCGCGTCACACTCCCACTCCGTGCCCGCGTCACACTCCCACTCCGTGCCCGCGTCACACTCCCACTCCGTGCCCGCGTCACACTCCCACTCCGTGCCCGCGTCACACTCCCACTCCGTGCCCGCGTCACACTCCTATCCTGTCCCCGCGTCACACTCCCATCCTGTGCCCGCGTCACACTCCCATCCTGTGCCTGGCTCACTCATTCTGTGCCCACGTCACACTCACCTTCTGTGCCCGCGTCACACTCACTGTCCGTGCCGGCGTCACACCCATTCTGTGCCCGGGTCACACTCCCTATCTGTGCCCATTCTGTGCCCGGGTCACACCCCTGTCTGTGCCCGGCTCACACTCCCCGTCTGTGCCCGGCTCACACTCCCCGTCTGTGCCCGGCTCACACTCCCCGTCTGTGCCCGGCTCACACTCCCCGTCTGTGCCCGGCTCACACTCCCCGTCTGTGCCCGGCTCACACTCCCCGTCTGTGCCCGGCTCACACTCCCCGTCTGTGCCCGGCTCACACTCCCCGTCTGTGCCCGGCTCACACTCCCCGTCTGTGCCCGGCTCACACTCCCCGTCTGTGCCCGGCTCACACTCCCCGTCTGTGCCCGGCTCACACTCCCCGTCTGTGCCCGGCTCACACTCCCCGTCTGTGCCCGGCTCACACTCCCCGTCTGTGCCCGGCTCACACTCCCCGTCTGTGCCCGGCTCACACTCCCCGTCTGTGCCCGGCTCACACTCCCCGTCTGTGCCCGGCTCACACTCCCCGTCTGTGCCCGGCTCACACTCCCCGTCTGTGCCCGGCTCACACTCCCCGTCTGTGCCCGGCTCACACTCCCCGTCTGAGCCCGGCTCACACTCCCCGTCTGCGCCCGGCTCACACTCCCCGTCAGCGCCCGGCTCACACTCCCCGTCTGCGCCCGGGTCACACTCCCCGTCTGCGCCCGGGTCACATCCCTGTCCGTGCCTGGGTCACACTTGTTTGTGCCGGGTCACACTCCCTGCCTAAGCCCGGGTCACACTCCCTGCCTGTGCCGGGTCACACTCCCTGCCTGTGCCCGGGTCACACTCACTGTCCGTGCCCGGGTCACACTCACTGTCCGTGCCTGGGTCACACTCCCTGTCCGTGCCTGGGTCACACTCCCTGTCCGTGCCTGGGTCACACTCCCTGCCTCTGCCCGTGTCACGCTCCCTGTCTGTGCCCGGCTCACGCTGCCTGACTGTGCCCGGGTCACGCTCCCTGCCTCTGCCCGTGTCACACTCCCTGCCTCTGCCCGGCTCACGCTCCCTGCCTGTGCCCGGGTCACGCTCCCTGCCTGTGCCCGGGTCACGCTCCCTGCCTGTGCCCGGGTCACGCTCCCTGCCTGTGCCCAGCTCACGCTGCCTGTCTGTGCCCTGCTCACGCTCCCTGTCTGTGCCCGGCTCACGCTCCCTGCCTGTGCCCGGGTCACGCTCCCTGCCTGTGCCCGGGTCACGCTCCCTGCCTGTGCCCGGGTCACGCTCCCTGCCTGTGCCCAGCTCACGCTGCCTGTCTGTGCCCTGCTCACGCTCCCTGCCTGTGCCCGGCACACACTCCCTCTCTGTGCCCAGCTCACACTGCCCGTCTGTGTCCGGGTCACACTCCCCGTCTGTGCCCGGCTCACACTCCCTGCCTGTGCCCGGCTCACACTCCCTGTCTGTGCCCGGCTCACACTCCCTGTCTGTGCCCGGGTCACGCTCCCTGCCTGTGCCCGGCACACACTCCCTCTCTGTGCCCAGCTCACACTGCCCGTCTGTGCCCGGGTCACGCTCCCTGCCTGTGCCCGGCACACACTCCCTCTCTGTGCCCAGCTCACACTGCCCGTCTGTGCCCGGGTCACGTTCCCTGCCTGTGCCCGGCTCACACTCCCCGTCAGTGCCCGGGTCACGTTCCCTGCCTGTGCCCGGCTCACACTCCCCGTCAGTGCCAGGCTCACACTCCTTGCCTGTTCTCGGCTCACACTCCCTGTCTGTGCCCGGGTCACGTTCCCTGCCTGTGCCCAGCTCACGCTCCCTGTCTGTGCCCGGGTCACGCTGCCTGCCTGTGCCCGGCACACACTCCCTCTCTGTGCCCAGCTCACACTGCCCGTCTGTGCCCGGGTCACGCTCCCTGCCTGTGCCCGGCACACACTCCCTCTCTGTGCCCAGCTCACACTGCCCGTCTGTGCCCGGGTCACGTTCCCTGCCTGTGCCCGGCTCACACTCCCCGTCAGTGCCCGGGTCACGTTCCCTGCCTGTGCCCGGCTCACACTCCCTGTCTGTGCCCGGGTCACGTTCCCTGCCTGTGCCCAGCTCACGCTCCCTGTCTGTGCCCGGGTCACGCTGCCTGCCTGTGCCCGGGTCACGCTGCCTGCCTGTGCCCGGGTCACGCTGCCTGCCTGTGCCCATTCCGTGCCCGCTGACAGTTAGTCGCTCAGCACCTGTTCTGGTTCAATCTCAGTTCTCACTCCCCAGCTCTATTCCTTCATAGAGTCGGTTGATTTTCCTGCAACGATTGCTCACCTCCGTCACATCCGGAACACGGTGTTTACATGTATAACAGGTGCTGGTTTCGATGACGGTACACATCATGCCGGTAACAATATAAAAGGCCCAGGTCCGGATTCTCCGGCAAAGACTGAAGCCGGACGCCATCATGGGGCCGCGATGACGTCATCGTGCCGGCAGGACGCAGGCGCAGTGCTTCACCAGAGCTGTACACGTTGTTGGGGGTGAGTAGCAAGCGGAGTGGGAGCCAATACTGTGGCATCCAATAATATTGTATTCTGGAATAAATGTCAATGTGAAATATTAAAAACTCATGTCAATCAGATTAGTAAATTTGTTCTTCCTAGACCTGGCACCAAGGTCTCCAGAAAGTCACCATCCAGGACAAAGCAGCTTGCTTCATCTGCACCACATCCACCACTTTAAACATTTGCTTCCTCCGTCATTGGTGTACAGGGGTGTGTGTGTACCATGTGCCAGATGTACTGCAGCAACTCCCCAAGGCTCCTTGGACAGCAACTGCGACCTCGACCACATACAAGCATGCATGGGAACACCACCACCTGCAAGTTTCCCTTGTCTTGTCAAAACTCTCAATTTTTCATGCAGATTTTGCAAGATTTAAGTGTTAACAGTAGTCTTATCTTTTTTCCCATCTCCTTGGCCTAACAATATATTAGTCTCAATTATATAATCTCTTGATCTGGGCAGGACACCAATCCAGGAGTTCTTAACCTGCTGGTACGAATTCATGGTGTACTTATCATACAGTGTTTGTCTAATATTCCTCTAGACAGTACCATTTTCAGGTCCTGTTACAGTTCTCCAGGTCATTCATTTTTGCTGTTTCCCCATCGCACACTGTTTCATACTTTCATGGTTGCTGCTTCTTGAGTCCTGGATATCATGGTGTAATTTTCATAGATGATTATCTCTGTTATTGTTATGGTTCCACCAGTCATGAGAGACACCATACTAATAACCATCAAGTATGTTTCCCAGTCCATTGTTTTTTTTTACCTATTATTGAGATCAAGAGAGTATATGTTTTTATTCAGCCAAAATTTGTTCTTCACTAGGATCGACGACTAGCGGCCGATGGCCCTGACAACTATCATTATGAAGTGCTTTGAGAGGTTGGACATGAGACACATCAACTCCATACTCCCAGAATGCCTTGATTCACTGCAATTCGCATACCGCCACAACCGGCCGACAACAGACACCATCTCCCTGGCGCTACACTCATCCCTGAAGCATCTCAACAACAAGGACTCCTACGTCAGACTCCTATTAATTGATTACAGTTCTGCCTTCAACACTATAATCCCTGCCAAGCTCATATCAAAACTCCAAAACCCAGGACTTGGCTCCTCCTTCTGCAACTGGATCCTCGACTTCCTGACCCAAAGACCACAATCAGTAAGGATAAAAAACATACTCTCCTCTACAATCATCCTCAATACCAAAGCCCCACAATGCTGCATACTTAGCCCCCTACTATACTTCACATACACACATGAGTGCTCCAACTCCATCTACAAGTTTGCTAAAGACACCACTGTAGTGGATCGGATCTCGAACAACGGTGAGTCAGAGTACAGGAGAGAGATAGAGAACCTTGTGGTGTGGTGTAACGGCAACAATCTCTCCCTCAACGTCAGCAAAACTAAGGAGCTGGTCATTGACTTCAGGAAACAAAGTGTGGTCCTCACCCCTGTCTGCATCAATGGTGCCAAGGTGGAGATGGTTGACAGCTTCAAATCCCTTGGTGTGCACATCACCAACAGTCTGTCCTGGTCCACCCACTTCGACTCTACAACCAAAAAAGCACACCGGTGCCTATATTTCCTCAGGAAAGTAAGGAAATTTGGCATGTCCACATTGACTCTTACCAAGTTTTACAGATGCAGCAGAGAAAGCATCCTATCACAGGATTTATCGCAGCCTGGTATGACAAATGCTTGGCCCAAGACCCTAAAAAAACTACAGGGAATCGTGAACACAGCCCAGTCCATCACGCAAACCCACCTCCCATCCTTTGACTCTCTTTACACCTCCCGCTGCTTTGGGGAAAGCGGGAAGTATAATCAAAGACCATTCCCACTCAGGTTATTCTCTCTTCCAAATCTTCCATCGGGCAGGAGAAACAAAAGTCTGAGAACACGCATCAACATATTCAAAAACAGCTTCTTCCCCACTGTTACCAGTCTCCTGAATGATCCTTTTATGGACTGAACTGATGTCACCACGCATCCTCTCTACTGAGTAGTACTACACTTCGTATGCTTCACCAATGTCTGTATCTGTGTGTTTACATTGTGTATCTATCGTATGTCCTATGTTTTTTTTCATGTGTGGAACCATCTGTCTGGACTATACACAGAACAGTACTTTTCACTGTACCTCGGTACATGTGACAATTAATCCAAATCTTGTCTGATTAATTGGCCCCCATTTTTTTTTTCATCTTTCTCAGCTTGGCCGTATCTCTTTCAAGATTGTGCATTCTGCTGTTTCTACAAGCTTGTCGCCTGATGAGAGATAGTAGCAGTAACTACTAGTGGCGACCGTGGAGTGAGTAGTTGCACATTTGGTGGCTTCTGCTTGAGGTGGAATTGTTTGGTCCTTGTTATCCGTTTACGGGGATGTTTGATGGTACAAAATACATCATCATAAATGTAAGAACTGCAAGGGTTAATGAAATGTCTAACTCAACCACTAGAGGGAGCTAGATGTACAAGTATATAAGACATTTATGCTAAGCCTTAGGTGAGTGGTTGACGAGAATGTTAGAAAACAGACTGAAAGAAAGATAGCGTGAGTGAGAGCAGATCATAGTTAATGTTATAGTGTAGAGATTAGTAGTAGATGAGTGTACATTATATGTTTATTATGAACTATATTATCTAGGAGTAAGTGTCGAATCCAAATTAGTGGTGTAAATAAATTTATAGCTTTTTTCAATTTAAAACTATTTTGTGGTCTCTGTGAACACTATGCCAACCATCCTAAATTTAGGAACAGAAAGAAAACCACAGGGTGGGCATGTCTCCCCCTATCAAAGACAGATTACATCAAACCAGGAGCTTTTGAGGAGTGCAAAAGAAGAAAAGGTGGTGGAGAGCTCTGTGGTCCACGGAACAGTTGGTGGAGTGTTTTGACGGTCAGGTTCTGGCAACAAAGGCAGGAGGCCTCCGAGGACCTGGTTAATGTGGCTGACCTGATTCGGGCAGCCATCGAGAGAGTGGAGCAGAGGTTGGAGGCACATAGTGCGTCGCTCCAAAAAGTGGAAGAGTTGGTGATGGACCATGAGGACCTGCTGGCCTCATTGGACGCTGAGATTACGCTGGTGGTGGAGGGCTAAGGGAGAAAGTGGACAATTTGGAGAATCGGCCGAGGAGGCAGAATCTCCAGATTGTGGAGTTGCCTGAAGGCATTGAGGGAACACAAGCCACGAAGGATGTAATGGGCATGCTTGGGAAGCAGGTGGAGGAGGGGATCTTCGAACAATGAGCGCGCAGGTCGTTGAGGAGGAGACCGAAGGCAGGGGAGAGATTGCACAGATATCTGGTCAAGGAGAAGATTTAGTGGTGTACGAAGGAGACAAGGAAGTGCACCTGGGAAGGGAATATGATTTGGGTCTACTAGGATCTGGGGGTGGAGCTGGTGAAGCACCAGACTGGGTTCAACAGAGTCAAAGTGGTCCTGTTCAAGGAAGAAATGAAGTTTGGGATGCTGTACCCAGCCCGGTTGTGTGTCACATACCAGAGCCAGAGGTTCAACATGGACACGCTGGAAGAGGCGGGTAGGTTTTTACGAGACCATGGACTAGGGGATTTGAAGAACTTTGGAATATGGAGATACCAATGGGGGGACTGTTGACCTTTTTTGGCCGGATTGATGTTGTATCATGTTTTGATCATCTGGGCTATTTGGGTTGTGGGTATGAATGATAATGTGGAGAGCGGGTACAAAGGAATGGGGGGGAAGCCAGTTGCCTCGGGTGGGGGTGCCATAATGCTAGCAGATATGCTAGTTGACAGGAATGAAGTGGGGGATAGATCTGTTGTGACAGGGGGGTTGTTTTCTTTCTCTTTGTTTCTGATGGGGATGGTGAGCGATTTGCTAATGTGAATGGAGTTGGTGTGGTGCAGTCGCTTCAGGGCAGGCATCTGAGGGAGGGCTGGTTAAAGCGGAGATGCAGCTGACTGGAGGGAAGGGGAGGCCGGGACTCCCCAACTGGGCTGATTTCATGGAATGTTCAGGATTAAATAGACTGGTTAAGAGGTCGCATGTGTTCGCGCGTTTGAGGAGTTTGAAGGTGGATGTTGTGTTTTTGTATGAGACTCATTTGAAGGGGTGGATCAGACGAAGCTGAGGAAGGGATGGGTGGGTCAGGTATTTCAGGGCTGGATATGAAGACGAGGGGGGGTGGCAGTGCTGATTAATAAGAGGGTGTCCTTCGCAGTGGAGAACATAGTGGCGGACCCTGGGGGTAAATTTGTGATGGTGAGTGGGAGGTTGTAGGGGGTGCCCATGATGCTCATGAACATTGATGCCCCAAATTGGGACAATGTGGAATTTTCGAGGCGAGTCCTGGCAAAGATCCCGGGAATGGACACTGGCTGATCATGGGGGAGGGGATTTTAATACGGTTCTGGATCCTAGGCTGGACCAGTCGTGTCCGAGATCTATGAGGGTGTCAGCAATGGCGAAGTGTTGTGATTTATGGGGGGGGGGGGGGGGGGGGGGGGGGGGTTGAAAGACTGAGTGTGAAGGAATTTTCATTCTTTTTGCATGTCCCGGATTGATTTATTTTTTTTGTCCTGGACAAGACACCATTGTCGGGAATGGTTGGGACCGAGGATTCAGCGATCGTGGTGTCTTGTCCATGCGCCACACTGGGTGGACTTGTGGGGTGGAGGAGGAAAGCTCCCAGAGGCCACAGTGGAGGTTAGATGTGGGGTTATTGGCCAATAAAGCAGTCTGAGAGAAGATGGGGTGGCTACCCGGAACTATGTGGAGCATAATAAGACAGGGGAGGTCTTTGTGGCTACGTTGTGGGAGGCTTGGAAACCAGTGGTTAGAGGGGAGTTTATCTCAATTAGCGTACAAAATGTGAGGGAGCTGAGGCTAGTGGAGGCCATTCTGACCATGGACCAGAGACACTCGGTGGCACCTGAGGGGGCACCGCTGAAGGAGAGGCAGAAGCTCCAAATGGAGTTTGGGCTAAGGTCTACGGGGGAGGCAGTGAGACAACTGTGCATGGCCAGAGGGGCTGTGGATGAGTATGGGGAGAAGATGAGCAGGATGCTCACGCATTAGCTGAGGAGAAAACATCGAAGAGGGTGATTGGGCAGATGAGGGATGGAGGGAGGGGAGGAGGGGGGAGTTGGCAACGGAGCCAGAGGAGGTAATTTGTGCATCTCGGAACCCCAGTTGGGGTTGAGGGCATGAGATGGTTTCTGGAGGAGCTGGAGTTCCCGAGGGAAGATCAGGTGAGGATGCAGGGGCTGGGAACCCAACTGGACTGGGGGAGCTGATGGATTGTGGGATGCGATGCAGTCAGGGAAGGCCCTGGTCCTGGACGGGTTCCCGCAGAGTTTCAGAAGAGGTTTGGATCGGAGCTGGGCCCCTGCTGGTGGAGATATACAATGAGTCAGTGGGCAGGGGCGAGCTTCCTCACAGGCTGTGACAGGTGGTTATCTTGCTCATTTTAAAGAAAGACAAAGACTCGGAGCAGTGTGGGTTGTACCGATCAATATCGTTGTTAAATGTGGATGCAAAGTTATTGGTGAAGGTGCTGGGCTGCGGATAGAGAACTGTGTGCCGGGGTTGATAGGAGAGGACCAGACAAGGCAGCAGGGTAGCATGGTGGTTAGCATAAATGCTTCACAGTTCCAGGGTCCCAGGTTCGATTCCCGGCTGGGTCACTGTCTGTGTGGAGTCTGCACGTCCTCCCCCTGTGTGCGTGGGTTTCCTCCGGGTGCTCCGGTTTCCTCCCACAGTCCAAAGATGTGCGGGTTAGGTGGATTGGCCATGCTAAATTGCCCGTAGTGTCCTAATAAAAGTAAGGTTAAGGGGGGGGGGTTGTTGGGTTACGGGTATAGGGTGGATACGTGGGTTTGAGTAGGGTGATCATGGCTCGGCACAACATTGAGGGCTGAGGGGCCTGTTCTGTGCTGTACTGTTCTATGTTCTATGTTCTAAGGTTCGTGAAAGGGCGGAAGCTATCGGCCAACACTCCGAATCTATTGAATGCCCCCAATGGGCTGGGAGGTGGTTGTGGCTGTGGACGCGGAGAAGGCGTTTGACCACATGGAGTGGCCATACTTATTCGAGGTGCTGGGGTGGTTTAGATTTGGGCGGGGGTTTGTCGACTGGGTGAGATTGTAGTATAGGGCTCCTAAGAAGAGTGTGCAGACCAATTCAGAGTACTTCTGGGTTACACCAGGGGATGACGCAGGGGTTCCCACTCTCCCCTTTGCTCTTTGCCCCAGCGATTGAACCATGTCATTGGCAATGGCATCTAGGGCTTTGAGGGGGTGGTGGGGCATTGCGAAGGAGGTGCTGGTGGAGCACTGGGTCTCTTTAGATTGCTGATCACCTCATGTTATATATTGCAAAGCCGGTTGAGAGCTTTAACAGGATTATGGGGAATAATGCCTGGGGACACGGGGTGAGGGGGGAGATGTTAGCTTAACGAGATTGCCATTTAAGTTGGGGGGGGGCAAGCTTTCGCTATCTGGAAATGCATGTGGCACAGAGTTGGGCCCAGCTGCACAAGTTGAATCTGGCAAAGCTGGTGGAGGGAATGAAGGAGGACTTTAGGAGGTGGGATGTGTTGCCTTTGTCATTGGCTGGAAGGGTCCAGAAGGTAAAGACCATAAGATATAGGAGCAGGATTAGGCGACTCGCCCCATCAAATCTGCTCTGCAATTCAATCATGGCTGATATTTTTCTCATCCCCCATTCTCCAGCCTTCTCCCCCTTACCCCCCATCCCGTTATTAATCAAGAACCTATCTATCTCTGTCTTTTTTTTTAACAGACAATTTTATTGAGGTATTTTTGGCATTGTAAACAGTAACAATATACATTAGTGTGCAGATACCAATTACAAAAAACATAGTGCAAATAACAGTACCACTCTCGCAGATAGACCCGCCTATTCTTCCCCCCTACTCTACACTATTCTACCCCCCACCCCCCGCTGATGATCAGTTCCCCGCGAAGAAGTCGATGAATGGTTGCCACCCCCGGGCGAACCCCGATAGTGATCCTCGTAAGGCGAACTTGATTTTGTCCAAGCCGAGAAAGCTTGCCATGTCCGACAGCCATACTTCGGTCCTTGGGGGCTTTGAGTCCCTCCAGGCCAACAGTATTCGTCGCCGGGCTATCAGGGAAGCAAAGGCCACCACGTCGGCCTCTATCCCCTCCTGTACTCCCGGGTCTTCCGACACCCCAAAAATCGCCACTGTGGTGGTATGATTAGCATAGCTGCCTGCCATTGGTGCAGAACACCGGCTTACCATTGGCCCTGGTTGGTTATGTGCCTCTCAACCGGTTGGTTGAGACCAGTCATGTGATGGCTCCCCGATTGTTCGAGAGGCTGAGTTAACCCCGCCTCCAGGGCGGGGTATAAATACCCAGTACTCCCGGCGGTCGTCCTTCTACTGTAATCGACCGCAGGGCTAACATCTAGTAGATTAAAGCCATACTTTTGTTCAGCAACTCGTCTTGCATTCAATTGATGGTACATCAATTTAATCTACTAGAAATTTGAAGATGGAGTTCGGATCAAGCCCGAATGCCTCCGCATCAGCCCGCAAACTCCGAACGCATCGGCAATCTTCAAGCATTGGCTGGCGTGTTTCGATAGCTATCTGGCGACCGCAAGCAGCCCCCCCACCATGGTACAGAAACTTCATATTCTCCATTCCAGCGTGGGCATGGCGGCCTACGCGATGATAGAGGAAGAAAAGGAATATGACGTGGCCATGGATAAGCTAAAAGGACAATTTTTCTTAAGCTGGTAAACCGAGTGTACGCCCGACATCTGCTGGCTACCAGACAACAGTTCCCCGGTGAGTCCTTAGATGAGTTTTACCGGGCCCTCGCTGTCCTGGGAAGGAATTGAGCCTGCCTCCAAGTTTCAGCCACTGAGCACATGGAACTTTTAATCAGAGATGCTTACGTGGCTGGGATGCAGTCTGCCGCTATCCGCCAGCGGATGCTGGAAAAGACAACCTCAGCCTAACTGAGGCAAGGACTCTCACCACCTCCCTGGAGGTCGGCAACTTAAACGCCCGCGTCCATGTCCCCAGCCGCGCTGCAGCGCCCTGGGCCTCCTGGCACGCTTCCCCACCGCCATCCGCCGCTCCCGACCCCCCTCAGGCCTGCGCCGCGGGACACCATGACAAGTTCGCGGGGCCCCGCTGCTATTTCTGTGGGCTTGCCAAACACCCCCGCCCGGCCCGTTCCGCCCTTTGTAAGAGCTGCGGGAAGAAGGGCCATTTTTCGTCGGTCTGCCTGTCCAAGTTGGTCGCTGCTGTGCCACGCAGCGACCGGGGGTCTCCTCCGGGCCCTTCTAGCGCACCGCGTCAATCTCCCCGGGCCCCTGTGCCCGGCCTGCGCGCCGCTCTGACCCCGCTCTCAGCCGCTCCGATCGACCCGCCGGCACTGCTAACCCCGCTCCCAGCAACCACGAGTGTCCTGCGGGCGCCGCCATCTTGGGCCCCGGACGCCACGTGCGGGTCCTGGGCACCGCCATCTTGGGGCCCCGACTCCACGTGCGGGTCCTGGGCACCACCATCTTGGGGCCCCGACTCCACGTGCGGGTCCTGGGCGCCGCCATCTTGGGGCCCCGACTCCACGTACGGGTCCTGGGCGCCGCCATCCTGGACTGGCACACAAAGTCCTGCCAGCACCCACTCGGCCGACGACGATGATTATGGATCTTCTCCACGACTCACGGCCATTCAGCTCGACCAGTCACGTCCACGCGCGCTCGCCAAGACAACGACGCTAATCCACCTCAACGGCCACGAGACACACTGCCTGCTGGACTCCGGCAGCACGGAAAGCTTCGTACACCCTGACACAGTAAGATGCTGCGCGCTCCCTGTCCACCCTGTAAAACACAAAATCGGGTTAGCCTCAGGTTCGCACTCCGTCCGCATCACCGGGTGCTGCATTGCAGACCTCACGGTCCAGGGGAAGGTTTTTAAAAATTATAAACTCCTTATCCTCCCCGACCTTTGCGCACCGGCACTCCTAGGACTGGACTTCCAGTGCAACCTGCAGAGCTTGACCTTCCAATTCGGTGGCCCTATACCCCCCCCCCCCCTCACTGTCTGCAGCCTCGCGTCCCTCAAAGTAGACCCCCCCCTCCTTGTTTGCTAATCTCGCCCCCGATTGCAAACCCGTCGCAACCCGGAGCAGACGGTACAGTGCCCAGGACCGGACCTTCATCAGGTCCGAGGTCCATAGGTTGCTGAAAGAAGGGGTCGTCGAGGCCAGCAACAGTCCCTGGCGAGACCAAGTGCTGGTGGTCCGGACTGTGGTGGTCCGGACTGGGGAGAAAAACCGGATGGTCATCGACTACAGTCAGACCATCAACCGGTTTATGCAACTGGACGAGTATCCTCTCCCCCGTATTTCCGCCATGGTAAACTATATCGCAAAATACAAGTCTTCTCCACGGTGGACCTCAAGTCCGCTTATCACCAGCACCCCCTCCGCGCGAGTGACCGCAAGTACACCGCGTTTGAGGCTGATGGGCGCCTCTACCACTTCCTCAGGGTTCCATTCGGTGTCACAAATGGGGTCTCGGTCTTCCAACGGGAGATGGACCGAATGGTCGACAAATACGGATTATGGGCTACCTTCCCGTATCTCGATAATGTCACCATCTGCGGCCACGACCAGCAGGACCGTGACACGAACCTCCGAAAACTCCTCCAAACCGCAAAACACCTTAACCTGACTTACAATAAGGATAAGTGCGTGTTTAGCACCGACCGTCTAGCCATCCTCAGCTACGTAGTGCGTAACGGAGTGATAGGCCCCGACCCCAAATGCATGCGCCCCCTGATGGAACTCCCTCTCCCCAATACCCTCAAATCCCTTAAACGCTGCCTGGGTTTCTTTGCTTACTACACCCAATGGGTTCCCAATTACGCCGACAAGGCCCATCCCCTCATTCAAACCACGACCTTCCCGCCGTCGACAGAGGCCTGCCAGGCCTTTAGCCGCATCAAAGTGGACATAACAAAGGCCACGATGCGTGCCATCGACGAGTCCCACCCCTTCCAGGTTGAGAGCGACGCATCAGAAGTAGCTCTGGCGGCCACCCTGAACCAAGCGGGCAGACCCGTGGCCTTCTTCTCCAGAACCCTCTAGGCTTCCGAACTCCGCCACGCCTCAGTAGAAAAGGAAGCCCAGGCCATAGTCGAAGCTGTGCGACACTGGAGGCACTATTTAGCCGGCAGGAGGTTTACCCTCCTCACAGACCAATGGTCAGTGGCCTTCATGTTTGATAATGCACAGAGGGGCAAAATTAAGAACGACAAGATCCTGCGGTGGCGGATCGAGTTGTCCATGTACAACTACGATATCTTGTATCGTCCTGGGAAGCTCAATGAGTCTCCTGATGCCCTGTCCCGCGGTACCTGCGCCAGCGCGCAGATAGACCGCCTCCGCTCCCTCCACGCGGACCTCTGCCATCCAGGGGTGACCCGTTTCTATCATTTCATAAAGACCCGCAACCTTCCCTACTCCATCGAGGAAGTCAGGACAGTAACCCGTGACTGCCACATCTGTGCAGAGTGCAAACCGCACTTCTACCGCCCCGAGCGTGCGCATCTGATCAAAGCATCCCGCCCCTTCGAACGTCTCAGCATAGACTTCAAGTGGCCCCTTCCCTCTAGCAACCGCAACATTTACTTCCTGACGGTGATCGATGAATACTCCCGCTTCCCCTTCGCCATTCCCTGCCCCGACATGACCACATCGACCGTCATTAAGGCCCTCCTCTCCATCTTCTCCCTGTTCGGCTACCCCGCGTACATACATAGCGATCGGGGGTCCTCATTTATGAGCGACGAGCTGCGTCAATTCCTGCTCAGCAGGGGCATTGCCTCTAGCAGGACGACCAGCTATAACCCCCAGGGTAACGGACAGGTCAAGCGGGTGAATGGTACCATCTGGAAGACCATCCTGCTGGCCCTCCGGTCCAGAGTTCTCCCTATTTCCCGATGGCAAGAGGTTATCCCCGATGCCCTACATTCTATCCGCTCCCTCCTCTGTACCGCAACTAACCAAACACCTCATGAACGTCTTCTTGTTTTCCCCAGGAAGTCGTCCTCCGGATCCCCTCTCCCGACGTGGCTGTCCGCCCCCGGACCCATCTTGCTCCGGAAGCATGTGCGGGTGCACAAGTCCGACCCGTTGGTGGAACAAGTCCAGTTACTCCACGCTAACCCGCAGTATGCATACGTGGAGTACCCCGACGGTCGGCAGGATACGGTCTGCCTCCAGGACCTGGCACCCGCCGGCGTGCGGCCCCCCCCCCCTTCACCACAGAACCCCCCCCCCCGCCCCTTTTCCCCCAGCACCCCACCCAGGCCACCCCTTCCTCATCCATGGCGTCTCCACCACCAGCCCGGGGTACGGAGACAGTTCAAGGACCATCGCTCATGGAGTCCAGGACATCAGCTGAACCACCACCATCGGCTGAACCAACGTCACCAACTCCCCTGCGGTGGTCTGCCAGGACGTCACGGGCAACAAAAGGCTGATCAAGTCCATTTAACTTCAACACCACCATGGACCTTGTATGGACACGATGTACTGTTGCTAAATGTCTGGGCCAGTGGGAAGCCAAGGATACTTTTTTTTTTTTCCCTCTCCTTACTACTCATACCACCAGTTCTCCTCCTCTTCCCCCCCCCCCCCCCCCCCCCCCCCCCCCCCCCCCCCAACGCTCGTTGACACCCCCCCCCCCCCCCCCCCCCTGGCTTCTTTCTCCGCAAGGGGTGAATGTGGTGATACGATTAGCATAGCTGCCTGCCATTGGTGCAGAACACCGGCTTGCCATTGGCCCTGGTCGGTCATGTGCCTCTCGACCGGTTGGTTGAGACCAGTCATGTGACGGCTCCCCGATTGTTCGAGAGGCTGAGTTAACCCCGCCTCCAGAGCGGGGTATAAATACCCAGTACTCCCGGCGGTCGTCCTTCTACTGTAATCGACCGCAGGGCTAACATCTAGTAGATTAAAGCCATACTTTTGTTCAGCAACTCGTCTCGCGTTCAATTGATGGTACATCAGCCACCTCTGGGCTCATCGCCACCTTTCTTTTCAGTACCCGGGATATGACATCCGCAAATCCTTGCCAGTATCCCCTGAGTTTAGGACACGCCCAGAACATGTGGACATGGTTCGCTGGTCCTCCCCCACATCTAGCACACTTGTCCTTCAGCCCAAAGAATTTGCTCATCCGGGCCACCGTCAAGTGGGCCCGGTGAACCACCTTGAACTGAATCAGGCCGAGCCTGGCACATGTTGCGGTGCATTTACCCTCCTCAGAGCGCCTGCCCGTACGCCTCCCTCCAACTCCCCACCAAGCTCCTCCTCCCACTTAAGTTTCAGTTCCTCAGTCCCTGTGTCCTCCATAAGATCATTATATATATCCAAAACTCTCCCCCCTCCCACCTCACGCCTGGAAATTACACTGTCCTGGATCCCCCTTGGTGGAAGGCGTGGAAAGGACGGGACCTGTCTACGTACGAAATCCCGCACCTGCAAGTACCGAAAGTCATTCCCCCTCGCCAGCCCGAACTTCTCCTCCAGCGCCCTCATGTTCGCAAAGCTCCCTTCCAGGAACAAGTCGCCCATCCTTCCCACCCCCGCCCTCCGCCACGCTCGAAACCCGCCATCCATCTTCCCCGGGACAAATCGGTGGTTGTCACATATTAGGGACAAGACCAACGCTCCCACTTCCCCCGCATGCTTCCTCCATTGGCCCCAAATCCGCAAAGCCGTCACCACTGTAGGGCTGGTGGAGTACCTGGCCGGCGAGAGCGGCAGGGGAGCCATGACCAGGGCTGCCAAGCTGGTGCCCCTGCACGAAGCAGCCTCCACCCGCTCCCAAACCGACCCCGTACCCACCATCCATTTCCTTATCATGGCTATGTTAGCCTCCCAGTAGTAGTTGCTGAGGTTCGGCAACGCCAGCCCCCCCCTCGCTACGGTTCCGTTCCAGCATCCCCCTCTTTACCCGCGGGGACTTCCCCGCCCAAACAATTCCCAGGATGATTTTATTCATTCTTTTAAAGAAGGACCGCGGAATGAAAATAGGGAGACACTGAAAAATAAACAGGAATCTCGGGAGGTTCGTCATCTTCACCATCTGTACTCTCCCCACTAGTGACAGTGGGAGTGCATCTCACCTCCGAAACTCACTCCTCATTTGCTCCACCAGCCTGGACAAGTTCAACTTATGCATCTTACCCCAGTCGAGCGCCACTTGTAACCCCAGATACCTAAAACTTTCCCCAACCAGCCTAAATGGTAACTCCCTCAGCCTATTCTCCTGACCCCTCGCCTGCACCACAAACATCTCGCTTTTTGCCATGTTCAACTTGTAGCCCGAAAACCAGCCAAACTCCCCTAGGATTTCCATAATCCCGTCCATCCCTGCCGCTGGATCTGACACATACAAAAGCAGGTCATCCGCGTAGAGCGAGACCTTGTGTTCTATCCCCCCCTGACCATTCCCTTCCATCCCCTCGCCGCTCTAGGAGCAATTGCCAGTGGTTCTATGGCCAACGCAAACAGCAGTGGAGAGAGGAGGCATCCCTGTCTTGTCCCCCGGTGTAGTCTAAAATACTCAGATGTCGTCCTGTTCATCCTTACACTAGCCTCCGGGGCCTGATATAGCAGTTTAACCCAGTCCACAAAGCCTTCTCCAAACCCAAACCGTCCCAACACCTCCCATAAATAGTCCCACTCCACCCGGTCAAAAGCCTTTTCGGCATCCATTGCCGCCACTACCTCCGCCTCTCTGTCCTCTGGGGGCATCATAATCACATTGAGTAGCCTTCTTGTATTGGCCACCAGTTGCCTGCCCTTAATGAACCCCGTTTAGTCCTCCACAATCACGTCCGGTACGCAGTCTTCGATTCTGGACGCCAGGATCTTGGCCAGCAGTTTAGCGTCTATATTAATCAGGGAGATTGGCCTATAGGACCCACAAACCTCCGGATCCTTATCCCGTTTTAATATCAGCGAGATGTTGGCTTGCGACATCGTCGGGGGTAACACCCCATTGTCCCTCGCCTCGTTAAACACCCTAACCAGCACCGGCCCCAGTATACCCGCAAACTTTCTGTAGAACTCCACTGGATACCCATCCGGCCCCGCGGCTTTACCCGACTGCATGGCCTTCAAGCCCCCCATTACTACTTCAGCTCTAATCGGGGCCCCCAGCCCCTCTACCATCCCCCTGCCCACCTTTGGGAAGGTCAGCCCATCTAAGAAGCGCCTCGTCCCCTCCGGCCCCGTGGGGGGTTCCGATGTATACAGCTTACTGTAAAAGTCCATGAATACCCTGTTCAGTTCTGCCAGGTCACCCACCCGGATCCCTGCCCCGTCCACTACCGTCCCTATCTCTCTGGCCGCCTCCCTCTTCGTAAATTGCTGTGCAAGCATTCTGCTGGCTTTCTCCCCATACTCAAACACCGTGCCCCTGGCCTTTCTGAGTTGCTCTACGGCCTTCCCAGTGGATAGCGCTCCCAGCTCCGCCTGCAGTCTCTGTCGTTCCCTAAGTAGCTCCGCCCTCGGGGAGTCCACATATTCCCTATCCGTCCATGTCATCTCCTGCACTAGTCTGTCCATCTCTGCCCTATCCGTCCTGTCCCTATGGGCTCAGATTGAGATCAGTTCCCCTCTCACCACCGCTTTCAACGCCTCCCAGAGCACCGCTGCTGAGACTTCCCCTGTATCATTGACCTGCAGGTAGTCCTGCATGCATTTCCCCACTCTCACCTCTGCCAACAATCCCACCTCTAACCTCCATTGTGGGCGCTGGTACCTTTCTTTGCAGACCAGCAGGTCGACCCAATGTGAAGCATGATCCGAAATAGTGATCGCCGAGTATTCTGTATCCCTCACCCCCTCCAAAAAGTCCCTACTCATAATAAAGAAGTCAATACGAGAATAAAGCTTGTGAACATGTGAACAGAACGAGAACTCCTTCCCCGCGGCCGGCTGATTCTCCAGGTGTCCACCCCCCCCATTTGTTCCATGAACCCTCTCAGTTCTCTTGCCATTGCCGGGACCCTGCCCGTTCTGGAGCACGACCGGTCCAGGTCAGGGTCAAGGACTGTATTAAAGTCCCCACCCATAATCAACTTGTGCGAATCCAAGTCGGGGATTTTCCCCAGCAGCCTTTTGATGAAATCTACATCATCCCAGTTTGGAACGTAAACATTCACTAGGACCACCTTCACCCCCTCAAGCTTTCCCCAGACCATGAGAAATCTACCCCCTCCATCCGCAACTGTGCTGTCCGCCTCAAACTTAACCCGTTTGTTAATCATGATCGCGACCCCTCTGGTCTTAGCGTCAAGCCCCGAATGGAAGACCTGGCTAACCCAGCCCTTCCGTAATCTAATCTGGTCCACCACTTTCAAATGCGTCTCCTGCAGCAACATTATATCCGCCTTCAGAGCCCGTAAGTGCGTGAACACACGTGTCCTCCTGACCGGCCCGTTTAATCCTCTAACATTCCAGGTGATCAACCTGGTTGGAGGGCACCCTGCACCCCCCCCCCCCCCCCCCCCCCCCCCCCCCCTCTGCCGATCAGCCCCTTCTTGGGCCCACCCCCTGCCCATGTGCCGTGCGTCCCCTGGTCTGCCTCTTGGCAGCTCCCACCCCCGATCTCTTCCCTGTTACCTGGTTCAGTTCCCTCCCTCGTCAGAAGATCATCTCCCCCCCCCCCCCCCCCCCCCCCCCCCCCCCCCCCAGCCACAACCCCTTGTAACCTAACCCCTGCCATATACTGGCTGTATACACACCCCCCACCTCGCTCCCGTTAACTAGGTCAAAGCAGCTAGCCTGGTGGCTCTCAACTCCGGCGCCACCGTGTCTCACACCTATTGTCCCCCCCCCACTCCCGTCCCCCCCGCCCATCAACACCACCTCCCCAGAACAACCCTGTTCGAGCAATAGCTCTGGGACCGAGACAGAGAGACAACAAACCAAGAACAAAGCAACATTCCCAGAAGAAGAAAAAAGCAAAGAGAACCCGAACAGCCCCCCAGCACCCAACAACTTAAACTTTAACTATCACTTTGGCTTTAACTTTAAAACTTTCAAACAGGCAAACACAAACACAAGAACACCCCCAATTTTAAGTAAAAGAGCATGCCGAACGACATCGCTAACACGAAGGGCAATCTGTGAACAACTGCAGACATCCCTTAGTACACTCGAAGGGAACTTGAGTCCATGGGTCCTCAGTTCGGCACCAGTCCATGCTCCTTAAGTCCATACAACTCTGTATGAATTCAGATCTAGAGTGCTATTGCTTTTCACTCCAGTGCTCAAAAGTTCAAAAAAGTCGGGGGAAAAGGTCTTAAAGTCAGACTGGAGCGAGAGCCACCAAATGTGCAACTTACTCCCTCATAGCCGCCACCGGAAGTCATCTATCTCTCTCTTAAAGGCACTCAGTGATTTGACCTCCACAGCAATGACCTTCTGTGGCAATGCGTTCCACAGATTCATCACTCTCTGTCTGAAGAAATTCCTCCTCATCTCAGTTTTAAAGGATCGTCCGTTTAGTCTAATGTTTTGCCCTCTGGTTCTAGTTTTTCCTACAAGTGGAATCATCATCTCCAAGTCCACTCTATCCAGGCCTTGCAGTATCCTGTAAGTTTCAATAAGATCCCCCCCCCCCCAATCCTTCTCAACTCCAATGAGTACAGACCCAGAGTCCTCAACCGTTCCTCATACGACAAGTTCTTCATTCTATGGATCATTCTTGTTAACCTCCTCTGGACCCTTTCCAAGGACAGCACATCCTTCCTTAGATACAGGGCACAGAACTGCTTGCAATACTCCAAATGGGGTCTGACCAGAGCCTTATACAGCCTCAGAAGTACATCCATGGTCTTGTATTCTAGCCCTCTCGACATGAATGCTAACATTGCATTTGCCTTCCTAACTGCTGACTGAACCTGCACGTTAATCTTAAGAGAATCGTGAACAAGGACTCCCAAGTCCTTTTGTGCTTCTGATTTCCTAAGCATTTCGCCATTTAGAAAATAGTCCATCCTTCCATTCCTTGTTCCAAAGTGCATAACCTCACACTTTTCCACATTGTATTCCATCTGCCACTTCATTGCCCACTCTCCTAATCTGTCCAAGTCCTTCTGCAGCCCCCCTGTTTCCTCAATACTACCTGTCCCTCTGCATATCTTTATATCATCTGCAACCTGAGCAACGGTGCCTTCAGTTCCTTCTTCCAGATGATTAATGTATATTGTGAAAGGTTGTGGTCCCGGCACAGACCCCTGAGGCACACCACTAGTCACCGACTGCCATCCTGAAAAATACCCCTTTATCCCCACTCTCTGCCTTCTGCCAGTCAGCGAATCCTCTATCCATGCCAGGATCTTACCCATAACACCATGGCCTCTTAACTTATTTAGTAGTCTTCTATGCGGCACCTTGTCAAAGGCCTTCTAGAAATCTAAAAAAATCACGTCCACTGGTTCTCCTTTGTCTAACTTCCTTGTTACCTCTTCAAAGAACTCTAACAGATTTGTGAGACATGACCTCCCCTTGACAAAGCCGTACTGGCTCAGTCCTATAGTTGTGGGCCAGAGTTCAGAAAACTCCAAAGTATGTCATGGAGTTTACCTGACCTACAACTGTTTATAGATTTTGGTTATGAGGAGCACAAGGGCCTGCCTTTCAGGTGTTTTTCAACAGAGGCCTTCAGCACTTTTAATCAAAAACAAAGTTTATTCTACGAATTTAGTTAACATTTTTATAAACTCACACAATAAGCATTTTTATCAACAACAAACATAACTACCCTACACAGCTACAGTATTCCCAAGGTAATCTTAATAAATTCCCCCTTTAAGCTGTCCCAATTTGATAACAAGATCCCATCAACCAAAACCCCTTTCCAAAAGATGTGGCCCAGCACACAACACTCAAGACCTGGTATCTTTAAGACTGTGGTATGGATGCTTCTTGTTCTTTTCAAAGCAGCAGGTTTGGATTCCTTCCAGAAAACAGGTATCACTTTTAAATTATCAAGTGATCTGGAGACACCTTTTAACATTCAGAAAGAGAGACATGATAAGACTTCTCTATTTGAATCCATCTTCCAATTGTGCAAACAAAAGTAAAACTCAGAGCCACAGCCAGCTCCAAGCTCAAAAATGAAACTAAAACACAGTGCCACAGCCCAGCTCCACCCACACAATGACATCACTGAAGCCATTTGATAATACAAAATATTTCTTAAAGGGACACTCCCATGACACTATTTTATCATGCACTTCTAAGTACTCCGCAATCTCATCTTTAATAATGGACTCTAAACTATTACCTATGACCAAAGTCAGGCTAACCGGCTTATGCCTCCCATCTTCTGCCTCCCTCCCTTCTTAAACACAATCCCTTTCCAGTCCTCTGGGACCTTCCCTGCCTCCAGTGATTCCTGAAAGATTACCACCAATGCCCCCACAATCTCCTCAGCTATCTCTTTTAGAACCCAGGGGAGTTCATCCAGTCCAGGTAATTTATCCACCTTTCAGACCTTTCAGTTTCTCCAGAATCTTCTCCTTAGTGATGGTCACTGCACTCACTTCTGTCCCCTGATTCTCCTGGAGCTCTGGCATCCCACTGGTGTCTTCCACCATGAAGACTGATGTAAAGTAACTGTTCAGTTCCTTTGCTGTTAGATACGTAGATACATAAAAGATAGGAGCAGGAGGAGGCCTTTTGGCCCTTCGAGCCTGCTCTGCCATTCATCACGATCATGGCTGACCATCCAACTCAATAGCCTAATCCTGCTTTTTCCCCGTAGCCTTTGATCCCATTCTCCCCAAGTGCTATGTCCAGCCGCCTCTTGAATATATTCAAAGTTTTAGCATCAACTACTTCCTGTGGTAATGAATTCCACAGGCTCACCACTCTTTGTGTGAAGAAATGCCTCCTTATATCTGTCCGAAATGGATTACCCTGAATCTTCAAACTGTGACCCCTGGTTCTGGGCACACCCATCATTGGTAGCATCTACCCTGCATCTACACTATCTAGTCCTGTTAGAATTTTATAAGTCTCTATGAGATCCTCCCTCATTCTTCTGAACTCCAGAGAGAACAATCCCAGCCTAGTCAATCTTACCTCATATGACAGTCCCGCCATCCCTGGAATCAGTCTGGTAAACCTTTGCTGCACTCCCTCGAGAGCAAGAACATCCTTCCCCAGAAAAGGAGAGAAAACTGCACACAATACTCCAAGTGTGGCCTCCCCAAGGCCCTGTACAATTGTAGCAACACATCCCTGCTTCTGTACTCGAAACCTCTTGCAATGAAGACCAACATACCATTAGCCTTCTTTACCGCCTGCTGTAGTTGCATGCTTGCCTTTACCGAATGATGCACAAGGACACCTATGTCCCGCTGCACACTCGCCTCTCCCAATTTACAACCATTCAGATAGTAATCTGCCTTCCTGTTTTTGCTTCCAAAATGAATAACCTCACACTTATCCAAATTATACTGCATCTGCCATTGGTTTGCCCACTCGCCCAACCTGTCCAGATCTTGCTGTAGGATCCCTGCATCCTCCTCACAATTCACCCTCCCACCTAGTTTGATATAATCTGCAAACTTTGAGATGTTACATTTTGTTCCCTCATCCAAATCATTAATATATATTGTGAATAGCTGTGGTCCCAGCACCAATCTCTGTGGTACCCCACTGGTTACTGCCTGCCAATTTGAAAAGAACCCATTAATCCCTACCCTTTGTTTCCTCTCTGCCAACCAGTTTTCTATCCACCTCAATACATTTCTCCCAATCCCATGCGCTTTAATTTTGCACACCCTCAGTCCTGCATTGACCATCTTCCTCCTCACACTTGCCACCTTTTTTGCTCTGCCTGAGGGTGATTTGGTTCTGTATTTCTCCTTCAGTTATGACACCTAAGCTAACGCTCTGGTTCTCACCCCACTGCCATACTTGTTTAAATCCTCCCGGGTGACTCTCACCAACTTCCCAGCCAGGATATTGGTGCCCCTCCAGTTTAGATGCAACACGTCCTTCTTGTACATGTCCCACCTGCCCCGGAAGAGATCCCAATGCTCCAGAAATCTGAAACCCTCCCTCCTACACCACCAGTTTAGCCATGTGTTTAGCTGCACTATCCTTCTATTTCTAGGAGGATGTTATGTCTTGCGTTCGCCATTGCCCTCTTTTACCATCATACCTTTCGGTTCAATGTTGGCAATTGTCCCACTCAGCAGTGTCCACTGACCTGTGGGTTGCTGCTCATCTTGCAGCATGGCACAGGTCGGTAATAAACTCCCTTTACAGTCATGATCTTCGTTGACAGTAGCTTTCCAAAATCTGCAGGTAGGTCAGGTGAGTCCAGTACACTCTAAGCTGATATCGACCCATCTTAGTGCAGCTGCCTGCCGCCAGTCTCTTATGCACCCTTCTGCATTGTGCCCATCCAAAGACTGGCTCTCTTGTTGCTGCTGCTCCTCCACACGGTGTTGAAGAAGATTGATTACATGAGTCCATTTTTCGTTTGTTGTCCTTGGAGGCAACGTGCCTCAATGACTACCGCCCGGTGGTCCTGACGTCAGTTGTAATGAAGTGCTTCAAGAGGCTGATTATGAAGCGCATCACCTCCATACTCCCGGAACGCCTTGACCCACTTCAATTCGCATACCGTCGCAACCGGTCTACATCAGACGCCATTTCCCTGGCCCTACACTCGTCCCTAGAGCATCTCAAAAATAAGGACTCCTACATCAGACTCCTATTTATTGACTACAGCTCCGCCTTCAACACCATAATCCCAGCCAAGCTCATATCAAAGCTCCAAAACCTAGGACTTGGCTCTCCACTCTGCAACTGGATCCTTGATTTTCTGACCAACAGACCACAATCAGTAAGAATGAACACCAACACCTCCTCCACAATAGTCCTCAATAACGGTGCCCCGCAAGGCTGCGTACTTAGCGCCCTACTCTACTCCCTGTACGCACACGACTGCGTGGCAAAACTTGGTTCCAACTCCATCTACATGTTTGTTGATGATACGACCATAGTGGGCCGGATCTCGAATAACGACGAGTCAGAATACAGGAGGGAGATAGAGAACCTGGTGGAGTGGTGTAACGACAACAATCTCTCCCTCAATGCCAGCAAAACTAAAGAGCTGGTCATTGACTTCAGGAAGCAAAGTACTGTACACACCCCTGTCAGCATCAACGGGGCCGAGGTGGAGATGGTTAGCAGTTTCAAATTCCTAAGGGTGCACATCACCAAAAATCTGTCCTGGTCCACTCACGTCGACGCTATCACTAAGAAAGAACAACAGCGCCTATACTTCCTCAGGAAACTAAGGAAATTCAGCATGTCCACATTAACCCATACCAACTTTTACAGATGCACCATAGAAAGCATCCTATCGGGCTGCATCACAGCCTGGTATGGCAACTGCTCGGCCCAGGACCACAAGGAACTTCAGAGAACCTGCAATCACACGAACCTGCCTCCCATCCATGGACTCCATCTACACCTCCCACTGCCTGGGGAAAGGGGGCAGCATAATCAAGGATCCCTCCCACCCGGCTTACTCACTTTTCCAACTTCTTCCATCGGGCAGGAGATACAGAAGTCTGAGAACACGCACGAACAGACTCAAAAACAGCTTCAAAAACAGCTTCCAGCACCTGGAGGAAACCCACGCACACACGGGGAGGATGTGCAGACTCCGCACAGACAGTGACCCAAGCCGGAATCGAACCTGGGACCCTGGAGCTGTGAAGCGATTGTGCTATCCACAATGCTACCGTGCTGCCCTTCTGTAAAAGTTGGTAAGGGTTATGTGGACATGCCGAATTTCCTTAGTTTCCTGAGGAAGTATAGGCGCTGTTGTGCTTTCTTGGTGATAGCGTCAACGTGAGTGGACCAGGATAGATTTTTGGTGATGTGCACCCCTAGGAATTTGAAACTGCTAACCATCTCCACCTCGGCTCCGTTGATGCTGACAGGGGTGTGTACCGTACTTTGCTTCCTGAAGTCGATGACCAGCTCTTTAGTTTTGAGGCGTCTGAGGTGGTGGCTGATAGTGGCGGCAGATATGTGATGGTGAGCGGCAAGCTGCAGGGGGAGAGGGTGGTGTTGATAAATGTATATGCCCCAAATTGGGATGATGCTGGTTTCATGAGGTGTATGTTGGGCCGCATTCCTGACCTGGAGGCGGGAGGCCTGATCATGGCGGGGGACTTCAATACGGTGCTGGATCCCCCACTGGATCGTTCTAGTTCTAGGACGGCAGGAGGCCGGCGGCGGCCAAGGTGTTGAGGGGGTTTATGGACCAGATGTGAGGGGTGGATCCCTGGAGGTTTGGGAGGCCGAGGGCTCGGGAGTACTCTTTTTTTATCCCACGTGCACAGGGTTTATTCCCGTATTGACTTTTTTGTCCTGAGTAGGGGGCTGGTCCCGAGGGTGGAGGATGCCGAATATTCGGTTATAGCGGTTTCGGACCATGCTCCGCATTGGGCGGATCTGGAGATGGGGGAGGTGCGGGACCAGCGCCCGCTTTGGCGTCTGGACGTGGGGTTGTTGGCTGATGAAGAGGTGTGTAGGAGGGTGCGGGGATTTATCGAGAGGTACCTCGAGGCCAATGATACTGGGGAGGTCCGGGTGGGGATGGTGTGGGAGGCTCTGAAGGCAGTGATTAGGGGGGAGCTGATTTCCATCCGAGCCCATAGGGAGAGGGGGGCGAGGAGGGAGAGGGAGAGACTGGTGGCGGAGCTGCTGAGTGTAGATAGGAGGTATGCGGAGGCCCCGGAGGAGGGATTGTTGGGGGAGCGGCGTAGCCTGCAGGCTAAGTTTGATTTACTGACCACCAGAAAGGCGGAGACACAGTGGAGGAAGGCGCAGGGAGAGGCCTACGAATATGGAGAGAAGGCAAGCAGGATGCTGGCGCATCAGCTCCGCAAGCGGGACACGGCTAGGGAGATTGGTGGAGTGAAGGATAGGGGTGGGAATGTGGTGCGGAAGGGGGTAGAGGTGAATGGGATCTTCAGGGACTTCTACAGGGATTGTACCGGTCGGAGCCGCCGGTGGTGGGGGGGGGGGGGGGGGGGAAATGGAGAGCTTTTTGAACAGGCTGCGATTTCCAAGGGTGCAGGAGGAGCAGGTGGAGGAACTGGGGGCGCCGATCGAGTTGGAGGAGCTGGTCAGAGGGATTGGCCATATGCAGTCGGGGAAGGCGCTGGGAGAGGTCCCGGGGATGGGTTCCCGGTCGAATTTTATAAAAAATACGCGGACCTGTTGGGCCCCCTGCTGGTACGGACCTTTCACGAGGCATGGGAGGGGGGAGTTTTGCCCCCGTCGATGTCACGGGCGCTGATTTCCCTGATCCTGAAGCGAGATAAGGACCCCTTGCAGTGTGGATCATATAGGCCAATTTCACTGTTGAACGTGGACGCCAAGTTGCTGGCGAAGATCTTGGCCACTAGAATAGAGGACTGTGCCAGGGGTGATACATGAAGATCAGACGGGTTTTGTGAAGGGGAGGCAGCTGAACACTAACCTGTGAAGGCTGCTAAATGTGATAATGATGCCGGCGGCAGAAGGAGAGGCGGAGATTGTGGTGGCATTAGATGCGGAGAAGGCCTTTGATAGGGTTGAGTGGGGGTACTTGTAGGAGGTGTTAGAGAGGTTCGGGTTTGGGGAGGGGTTTATTAAATGAGTGAGGATGCTGTACGAGGCCCCGATGGCGAGTGTAGCGACAAATGAGAGGAGGTCCGAGTACTTCGGGCTCTACCGTGGGACGAGGCAGGGGTGCCCCTGTCCCCCTTGCTTTTTGGGTTGGCAATTGAGCCTCTGGCCATGGCGCTAAGGGAGTCGGGGAGGTGGAGGGGTCTGGTGCGGGGGGGGAGGAGCACCGAGTGTCACTTTATGCAGATGACTTGTTGCTGTATGTAGCAGACCCGGTGGGGGGAATGCCGGAGGTGGTGGAGATTCTAGCTGAGTTAGGGAGTTTGTCGGTCTACAAGTTGAACCTGGGCAAGAGCGAACTGTTTGTTGTACACCCGGGAGATCAGGAGGAGGGGATTGGTAGGCTCCCGCTAAAAAGGGCAGTGAGGAGTTTTAGGTACCTGGGGGTTCAGGTGGCTAGGAGTTGGGGGACTTTGCATAAGCTTAATTTTACTAGGTTGGTGCAGCAGATGGAGGAGGAGTTTAAAAGGTGGGACATGCTGCCGCTGTCGTTGGCGGGTAGAGTACAGTCCGTTAAAATGACGGTTCTCCCGAGGTTTTTGTTTTTGTTCCAGTGCCTCCCCATTCTTATTCCGAGGGCCTTTTTTAGGAGGGTGAACAGTAGCATCACGGGATTTGTTTGGGCGCACGGGACTCCAAGGGTGAGGAGGGTCTCTTTGGAGCGGGGCAGGGATAGAGGGGGGCTGGCACTGCCCAACCTCTCTGGGTACTATTGAGCGGCTAATGTCTCGATGGTACGCAAGTGGGTAATGGATGGGGAGGGAGCAGCATGGAAACGGATGGAGATGGCGTCCTGTGGAGGCACGAGCCTGAAGGCACTGGTAACGGCGCCGTTGCCGCTCCCTCCAACGAGGTACACTACGAGCCCGGTGGTGGCGGCTACCCTCAAGATTTGGGGGCAGTGGAGGCGACACAGGGGGGAAGTGGGGGGCTCGGTGGAGGCCCCGCTGCGGGGGAACCACTGGTTTGTCCCAGGGAACATGGATGGCGGGTTCCTGGGGTGGCACAGGGCGGGCATAAGGAAGTTGGGAGACCTGTTCATTGACTGGAGGTTTGCGAGCCTGGGTGAGCTGGAGGAGAAGTTTGAGCTCCA
The DNA here is from genome assembly GCF_902713615.1 of Scyliorhinus canicula. Lineage (NCBI taxonomy): Eukaryota > Metazoa > Chordata > Chondrichthyes > Carcharhiniformes > Scyliorhinidae > Scyliorhinus > Scyliorhinus canicula. The sequence goes on from NC_052147.1 coordinate 233,686,225, forward strand.
CCCGGGGAATATGTTCAGGTATCTTCAGGTCAAGGCGCTTGCTAGGCGGCAGGTGGAGGGGTTCCCTTTGGTGCCCCCGCGGGGGGTGAGATATAGGGTGCTTTCGGGGGTGTGGGTCGGGGATGGGAAGGTGTCTGACATCTACCAGGTGATGCAGGAGGTGGAGGAGGCGTCGGTAGAGGAGCTGAAGGCTAAGTGGGAAGTGGAGTTGGGGGTGCAGATTGAGGAGGGGACATGGGCGAACGCCCTGGAGAGGGTGAACTCCTCCTCTTCATGTGCGAGGCTTAGCGTCATCCAGTTCTAGGTACTGCACAGGGCTCATATGTCCGGGACGAGGATGAGCAGGTTTTTTGGGGGTGAGGACAGGTGCGTCAGGTGTTCGGGGAGTCCAGTGAACCATGCCCATATGTTTTGGGCATGCCCGGCACTGGGGGAATTCTGGCGGGGTGGCGAGGACGGTGTCGAGGGTGGTAGGGTCCAGGGTCAAGCCAGGCTGGGGACTCGCGATATTTGGGGTTGGGGTGGAGCCGGGAGTGCAGGAGGCGAAAGAGGCCGGTGTTTTGGCCTTTGCGTCCCTAGTAGCCCGGCGGAGGGTCTTGTTGCAATGGAAAGATGTGAGACCCCCAAGCGTGGAGACCTGGATCAATGACATGGCGGGATTCATTAAGCTGGAGAAGGTCAAATTCGCCCTGAGGGGGTCGGTACAAGGGTTCTTTAGGCGGTGGCAGCCTTTCCTCGACTTTCTGGCTCAACGATAGGGAACTAGGTCAGCAGCAGCGGCAACCCGGGGGGAAGGGGGGGGGGGGGTTTCAGGGGGGTATTGTTTAGGTTACTTTAATTTATTTTAAATTTATTTTGTTGTTCATCGGGTTTGGGGGGGGTGGGGGGTTCATTATACACGTTGTTCCGGGTCCGGGGGGGTGTTTATTATTGTTATTATTATTGTTCTGTTGTTATACATTTTTCAAAAATTTCAATAAAAGTTATTTTTAATAAATAAATAAATCGGCCCAAAAGGCCATACACAGCCTGGTAACTGGTGATGATTGGATCCTATCCCAGTGGAATGCTTTTCAGAGTCCAAAGGAGTTTCCCGAACCTGCGATATCTCCCCAGAAAAACTGTTGAGTGCTGTAATCTTGAAATTACTGAGAACCTGAATAAGTACATCTACAGCGAAGACCATTACAAGCTGCAGACAGGGGGCGGAATTCTCCACTCCCCACGTGGCGTGGGAGAATCGTGGGAGGGCCTCCCGACACTTTTCACACCCCCCTGGTGCCCCCAGCGATTCTTCCCCCCCCCCCCCCCCCCCCCCGGCTCGGAATAAACGTGAAATACGGCGAGCGGCGATTCTCCGAGCCCGATGGGCCGAGCGGCCGGGGCCCTTCACGCCCGTTTCAACACGCGAGCAACCATACCTGGTCGCTGCATTCGTGAAACGGGCGCCAGATGCCCATTTGGGGCATCTAGGGGCCCGATTGGCACGGGAGCACCACGACTGTGCTCGGGAGGGGACAGGCCCGCGATCGGTGCCCACCGATCGTCGGGCCAGCGTCCAAATCGGACGCAATCTTTCCCCTCCGAAACGACGGAGGCCCGCTCCTATCCCCCCGGGTGGGGGTGAATTAGGTGCGGGGAGCGGGCCCCGAGGCCGTTGTGAAGCTCGGCCGATTTCACAACGGCCATCCCGATTTTTATCGGGAGCGGAGAATACCGCCCTTTAACTTTCAAGCTTGATGTGAAAGAAGGTGTGCTAAAATTCATCATTTGAAACAAAGACTCTTTTTCATTTTGCTTATTATTTCTACCCCCTTCCACCTCTCTGTGTTTTTCTGTCTGGTATGTGTGTGCGTGTGTATAGAGGGTGGGGGGAAGTCAAAACAGAGAGTTTGGAATTAGTTAATAGTTAACCAGTTGCATATTGCATTATAGTTCTTGTTATAAATAAATAGTAATTGTGTTTAAACTTACAAGTCTGGTGACTGTAGTTATTGGGCAGCCAAAAGCGGGCATTCGTCTAAGAATTATTGGTTAATTCACTTGTGTTGCGATTTCAGGTTAAGTGGTACTGCAATTGAGCGCGCACTAGCCCAGGGTGTTGTAACAACCCTAATCGGCTCTCACTGTTCCCGAGAGTCCACCTCCACAATCAACCCACAGTCAGAAATAGCTGTCGCTCCCCAGAGGGAGCACCGAGACCATAATTCAGCGTTGCCAGATTTAAACGGTTGCGATTCTTAAGGCCCATAATCCTTAAGATGCCGAAGTAAAGATACATGAAAATAGCAATCAACAACCTTAAATGTTACCTTGCTGCGCTGTAGCATTGGGGTTCAAGGTGATTGCATTCTCTTCTGATTTTCCGACACTCCCATCTCCTATCCCACTTCTGAATTTTGCCTGGTGCAGTCTATGCGTCCGTACCAAAGTCATGGCAGTTAACAAGGTCAATAAGAGCTTGTTAGGGACTTCTGGTTGCAGTGATGCGGAGCTAGGCCACACGTTCAGTAGCTCCCACTATTTTTGGACTTTCGGGCTCTTTTAAGGGCCCGCAGTGGCGCTGGTTCGACTTTTCCCCGGGTGGGAATAGGCCACTGTGCTCAGCTACTGGTGGATGGGCTGGACCAGGAGCGGAGCGGTCAAAATATTGACTTGAAGCAGAGAAAGGTGCGAGGCAAGGAAAACAAGATGGCGGCGGGCGGGGAACCGGCAGCGTGACAGCAGTGGGCGCAGGAACAGCAGGAGCTGCTTCAACGTTCCTTCATGGAGCTGAAGGCTGTGATCCTGGAACTGTTTAAGGCCTCGCTGGACAAGACCATGGCGACTCAGACGGCTCAGGCTGCAGAGATCCGGCAGCTACAGCTAAAGACCTCGGAGAACGAGGACCAGCTCCTGGGCCTAGCAGTGAAGGTGGAGTCGCACGAGGCGCTTCACAAGAAATGGCTGGCAAGGATGGAGGAGTTGGAGAACTGCTCCCGTCGGAAGAACCTGCGGATTTTGGGCCTCCCGGAGGGGCTGGAAGGTTCGGATTTGGGGGCCCACGTGGTTGTGATGTTGAACTCGTTAATGGGAGCGGGGTCGTTCCAAGGACGCTTGGAGTTGGAGGGGGCCCATCGAGTGCTGTTGAGGAAGCCCAGGCCGAACGAGCCGCCTAGGGCGGTGCTGGTCCGCTTTCACCGCTTCGTGACCGAGAGTGCGTGCTGAGATGGGCGAAGAAGGAAAGGAGCAGCAGGTGGGAGAATGCGAACATTAGGATCTATCAGGACTGGAGCGCGGAGGTGGCGAAGAGAACATAGAACATAGAACAGTACAGCACAGAACAGGCCCTTCGGCCCTCGATGTTGTGCCGAGCAATGATCACCCAACTCAAACCCACGTATCCACCCTATACCCGTAACCCAACAACCCCCCCCCCCCCCTTAACCTTACTTTTAGGACACTATGGGCAATTTAGCATGGCCAATCCACCTAACCTGCACATCTTTGGACTGTGGGAGGAAGCCGGAGCACCCGGAGGAAACCCACGCACACACGGGGAGGACGTGCAGACTCCGCACAGACAGTGACCCAGCCGGGAACCGAACCTGGGACCCTGGAGCTGTGAAGCATTTATGCTAACCACCATGCTACCGTGCTGCCCTAGGGCTGGCTTCAATCGGGCGAAGGGAGTGCTTCACAGGAAGGGGGTGAAGTTTGGCCTGTTACAGCCGGCTCGCCTTTGGGTCACTTACAAGGACTGCCAGCTCTACTTTGACTCTCCGGGGGAGGCATGGGCTTTTGTCCAGGCAGAGAAATTAGACTCGAACTGAGGACTGGGGGGCTGGGGAATGATGTACATTGTCCAGATGCTCTGTCTTCCTTGGTATCCTTTCGTTTTTATTGGCTGTGTTTGATGTTGCTTTTTTGTTGCTCTGCTTCTTCGTTTTTTGGGGCTGTTATTTATTTACTGTGGTGCTTTTTAGTTTTTTCCACTGGTGGAGGGTTGGTGAGCTGTTCGCGGTCTCGCTGGGTCATGGGGGGGGGGGGGGGGGGGGGGGGGGGGGGGCGGGTATCGGGTTGCTGCTGCAGGGGCCGTAGGAAAACCGCTGGTGAAGATTCGGCTGGTCACATGGAATGTGAGGGGGCTGAATGGTGCGGTGAAGCGATCCCGGGTCTTGGCACACCTGAGGGGGCTGGGAGCAGATGTAGCTATGCTCCAGGAGACGCACCTTAAGGTGGCGGATCAGGTGAGGCTGAGAAGAGGCTGGGTGGGGCAGGTGTTTCATTCGGGGCTCGATGCTAAGAATCGAAGGGTGGCGATCTTAGTCGGGAAGAGCTGGTCGTTTGTTGCGTCGAGTGTGGTGGCGGACAGTGCAGGTAGATCCGTAATGGTGAGTGTTAGACTTCAGGGGGAGCGGGTGGTTCTGGTCAATGTGTACGGCCCCAACTGGGACGATGCGGGCTTCATGCGGCGCATGCTGAGCCAGATCCCGGACCTGGAGACGGGGGGTTTGATTCTGGGTGGGGACTTTAATACGGTGCTGGATCCGGCTCTGGATCGCTTGAAGTCTAGGACAGGTAAGAGGCCGGCGGCGGCCTCGGTGCTGAGGGGGTTCATGGATCAGATGGGAGGGGTAGATCCTTTGAGGTTCTTGAAGCCGGGGGGTAGGGAGTTCTCCTTTTTCTTCTGTGTCCACAAGGCTTATTCCCTGATTGACTTTTTTGTTTTCAGCAGGGCGCTGATCCCGAGAGTGGTGGGGGCGGAGTATTCGGCGATAGCCATATCTGGCCATGCTCCGCATTGGGTGGACCTGGAGCTGGGGGAGGGGAAGGATCAGCGCCCACTGTGTAGGTTAGATGTGGGGCTTCTGGCAGAGAAGGAAGTGTGTGGCCGGGTCTGTAGGGGTATAGAGGGGTATTTGGAAGCCAATGACAACGGGGAGGTGCAAATTGGGATGGTTTGGGAAGCGCTGAAGGCAGTAGTTAGAGGGGAGTTTATATCCATTCGGGCGTACAGGGAGAGGGGGGAGAGGATCGAGAGGGAGAGGCTGGTGGAGGAAATGGTAAGGGTGGACAGGAGGTATGCGGATGTCCCAGAGGAGGGGCTTTTGAGGAAGTGGCACAGTCTCCAAGCGGAGTTCGATATACTGACCACCCGGAAGGCGGAGGCGCAGTGGAGGAGGGCGCAGGGGGCGGTATATGAGTATGGGGAGAAGGCAAGTCAGATGCTGGCCCACCAGCTCCAGAAGCGGGAGGCAGCGAGAGAGATAGGGGGAGCCACAGATGCAGGAGGGAACTTGATGCGGGGTGGCAGGGACATTAATGGGGTGTTCAGATCCTGGCTGTACCAGGCGGTGCCCCTTAGGGAGGCGGGCGGAATGGACCGCTTTCTGGATGGGCTGGAGTCCCCAAGAGTGGAGGATGAGCGGGTGGAGGGTCTGAGGGCCCCAATCAAGTTGTGGGAGCTGATGGAGGCTCTGGGGAGCATGCAGACAGGGAAAGCGCCGGGACCTGACGGGTTCCCGGTGGAGTTTTACAAGAAGTTTTCAGATCTGCTGGGCCCGTTGCTTGTAAGGACCCTGAATGAGGTGGGGGGGGGGGGGGGGGGGGGGGGGCTGCCCCCGACGATGTCTAGGGCAATCATCTCTTTCATCCTGAAGCGGGACGAGGACCCCCTCCAGTGTGGGTCCTATAGGCCGATGTCGCTTCTCAACGTGGATGCAAAGTTGTTGGCAAAGGTACTGCCCAGAAGGGTGGAAGATGTGGGCCCGATGGTTATCCATGAGGACCAAACGGGGTTTGTGAAGGGGAGGCAGCTGAATGTCAATATACGGTGGCTTCTCAATGTTATGATGATGGCGTCGGCGGCTGGGGAGGCGGAAATAGTAGCATCGATGGATGCGGAGAAAGCTTTTGATAGGGTGGAGTGGAGCTACCTGTGGGAAGTGCTGAGGAGGTTTGGGTTTGGTGAGGGATTCATCAGCTGGGTGAGGTTGCTGTACAGCTCCCCGGTGGCGAGTTGGTGATGAACGGGAGGAGGTCGGAGGACTTCCGGCTTTCCCGGGGGACGAGGCAGGGGTGCCCCATGTCTCCCCTGCTTGTCGCGTTGGCGATTGAGCCCTTGGCCATGGCGCTGAGGGATTCGAAGAACTGGAGGGGGATTGTGCGGGGGGGGAGACGCAGACGATTTACTGTTGTACGTCGCGGATCCGGCTGGGGGGATGCCAGAGGTGTTGAAGATACTTGGGGAATTTGGGGATTTTTCGGGCTACAAACTCAATGTGGGGAAAAGTGAGCTGTTTGTGTTGCACCTGGGGGACCAGGAGAGGGAGATAGGGGAGCTCCCATTGAAGAGGGCGGAGAGGAGCTTTAGATATCTTGGGGTCCAGAAGCTAGGAACTGGGGAGCCCTGCACAGGCTTAACTTTTCGAGGCTGGTGGAACAGATGGAGGAAAAGTTCAGGAGGTGGGACGTGCTGCCGCTTTCGTTGGCGGGCAGGATCCAGTCGGTTAACCTGTATGGGTATTACTGGGCTGCGAATGTGGTAATGATTCGCAGGTGGGTGATGGAGGAGGAGGGTGCCGCATGGAAGAGGCTGGAGGTGGCGTCCTGTGTGGGTACGAGTTTGGACGCATTGGTGACGGCCCCGCTTCCGCTCCCCCCGGCAAGATATTCCACGAGTCCGGTGGTGGTGGCGTCCCTCAAAATTTGGGGGCAGTGGAGGCGGCACAGGGGCGAAGTGAAGGCCTCAGTGTGGGCCCCGATACGGGACAATCACCGATTTGTACCAGGGAGAATGGATGGTGGGTTTCTGAGTTGGCATAGGGCAGGCATCAGGCGGATGGGGGACCTTTTCCTCGTCAGGAAGTTTGCGACTTTAGAGGAGTTGGAGGGGAAGTGGGGCCTCCCCCCTGGGTCCTTGCCTTTCCAGGTAGTAGAGGTCATGGATTTGGATGGTGCTGTTGTGGGGGTTTGAAGTAGTGCATCTTCTAGATGCTATACAGTGAAGGGAGTGACTGTTTAAGGTCAGCTGATCAAATAGGCTGCTTTGCCAGCATGGTGTGGAGCTTTCCAAGTATTGTTGGAGTTGTGCTTATCCAGGCAATTGGAGAGTATTCCATCACATTGTTTTTTTTTATAAATTTAGATTAGCCAATTATTTTTTCCAATTAAGGGGCAATTTAGCGTGGCCAATCCACCTACTCTGCACATTTTTGGGTTGTGGGGGCGAAACCCACGCAGACACGGGGAGAACGTGCAAACTCCACACGGACAGTGACCCAGAGCCGGGATCGAACCTGGGACCCCAGCGCCGTGAGGCGGTTGTGCTAACCACTAGACCACCGTGCTGCCCTTCCATCACATTGTTGAGGTGTTCCTTGTGAATAGTGCATGAGCTTTTGAGAGTCAGGAGGTAGTTACTTATTGTAAAGTCCCCAGCCTCTGACCTACTCTTGAGGCCACAGTATTTATAAAGCAGGTCGTTAGGTTTCTGGTCAATGGCAACCCCCAGGATGTTGATATAGTGGTGTAATGTCATTCATTGACTGTCAAGTCGAGATTGTTAAATTCCCTCTTGTTGGAATGCTTTCAGGTATATGCAGATTAAGGTGTTTGTTAAGCGGCAGGTGGCGGAGTTATCGCTGCTGCCGCCTAGGGGGGTGCAGGATAGGGTGCTCTCGGGGACGTGGGTCGGTGAGGGGAGGATCTCGGCAATTTATCAGATGATGCAGGAAGAGGAGGAGGCCTCGGTGGAGGAGCTGAAAGCGAAGTGGGAGGAGGAGCTAGGGGAAGTGATTGACGATGGGACGTGGGCGGATGCCCTGGGGAGGGTGAACTCGTCCTCTTCTTGCGCAAGGCTCAGCTTAATTCAGCTGAAGGTGCTGCATAGGGCGCACATGACTGGGGCCAGGATGAGCCGGTTCTTTGGGGAGGGGAGGGGGGGGGGGGAGGACAGGTGTGGGAGGTGTTCGGGAGGCCCGGCGAACCACACCCACATGTTCTGGGCATGTCCGGCGTTGGAGGGGTTTTGGAAGGGGGTGGCGGGGACTTTGTCCAAGGTGGTCAGTTCCAGGGTGGAGCCGGGCTGGGGGCTCGCGATGTTTGGGGTAGCATCGGAGCAGGGAGTGCAGGAGGCGAGAGAGGCCGGCATCCTGGCCTTTGCGTCTCTAGTAGCCCGGCGTAGGATTCTCTTACAGTGGGGGGAAGCGAAGCCCCCGAGCCCGGAGGCCTGGATCAATGACATGGCCGGGTTCATCAGGCTGGAAATGATTAAGTTTGCCCTGATGGGGTTGGTACAAGGGTTCTTCCGGCAGTGGCAGCCTTTTCTCGATTTCCTGGCGGAGAGATAGAGGGTGGTCAGTCTCAGCAGCAACCCCGCGGGAGGGGGGTCGGGATTTGTTAAGGGGGTTTGTTTTTGCGACGGTGTGTTTGCTATTTTTTCTTCTTGTATTGTTATTAGTTATTAATTTATTACTTTGTATTGGGGGGATTTCTGTTTCTGTTTAGTTTTACACCTTGTTTACTTTAACTGTTGGGAGAAAATTTGTTGTTGAAAAATTTTAATAAAAATTATTTTTTTTAAAATAAGAGCTTGTTAGCTATCTTACTGGCCTCATTAGCACATCAAATGGGTTCTCAGTGCTATCCTCCCTAAAAAAAAGTCATTGGCACTTGGCACAGCAACGGGAAACCTTCATGCCAGTATTTCTGCCCCCACTCCCCTGGTTTCTGCCCAAGAGAGCTCCGCAAAATGCAGTTGAAGATATTTTTGTGCCTTCCTAACCTCTAGTTATTTTTATCCAAATGTGAGGCGACAGTGATTACACTTGACATCAAGTAGTCCGAGCAAAATAGAATTTGGAAAGGGGGGGGGGGTATCTTTTCATTACTTGGAGACATATCAAGCATGAAGGAAGATGGTCATTGTTGGTGGAGGCCAATCCCAGGACATTGCTGCAGGTTTACCCAGGGTATTGTCATAAGTTCAGAAGTTGGGATGTTCACCGATAATTCCAGTTTTCAGTATGATTTGCAACTCTTTTATTGAAGCAGTCCTGCACGGAACAATATTCAAGATGTGGAGGTGCCGGTGTTGGACTGGGGTAGGCACAGTAAGAAGTCTTCCATCACCAGGTTAAAGTCCAACAGGTTTCTTTGAAATCACGAGCTTTCGGAGCGCAGCTCCTTCATCAGGTGATTACAGAGGTGGTTACACAAACAGTTCAAAGAATATTCAAGCTTGGGCCAGGCGAACATCACCTCCTGCAAATTCCTCTCCAAGCCACAAGACATTTTGACTTGGAGCTATATTGCTGTTCCTTCGTTGTCGCTTGGAACTCCCTTCTAAAGAGCGCCTTGAGTGTATCTGTACTCCAGGGGCTGCTGTGTCTCAGCAATGGCAATTCAAGTGGACAACAAATACCGGCCTCGCCAACAGTATTCCCATCCACTCAACAAATTAAAAAAAAACACATTATGATCAACTAAACTCAGCAGTTTTCTTCTTCTTTTAGAACTTACAGTGCAGAAGGAGGCCATTCGGCCTATTGAGTCTGCACCGACCCACCCAAGCCCTCCCTTCCACCCTATCCCAGTAACCCAATAACCCCTCCCAACCTTTTTGGACGCCAAGGGCAATTTAGCGTGGCCAAACAACCTAACCTGCAGGTCTTTGGACTGTGGGAGGAAACCCAAGCAGTCATGGGGAAAACGTGCAGACTCCGCAGTGACCCAGCGGGGAATCAAACATGGGACCCTGGCACAGTGCTAGCCACTTGTGCTACTGTGCTGCCTGAGCACGATATTGTTTGACAAATTACAGCTGTACATTAGGATATATTGGGTAGATTCATTAATCTATATGAAAGATGTGCCAAACAAGTATAGCATGAAAAGTAATAGGGTAGTGATAATGGGGGATTTCCACTTTCCCAACATTGACTGGAGTAGCCATAGTGTAAAAGGTTCAGAGGGAGCTGAATTCTTAATTTCTTGCATCCTGGAAAACTTTGTAAGCCAGCGTGTAGCAAGTCCTACAAGTTACAGGGCTGTCCTGGACTTAGTTTGAGTTAACAAAGCCAGGCAAATGGTTGAATTACCAGTGGGGAGCATTTTGCAGACAGCGATCATAATTATATTAGATTCAAGATTGTTATGGAAAAGCCTCGCCATTCACCTGAGGAAGGAGCAGTGCTCCGAAAGCTCGTGTTTGAAACAAACCTGTTGGACTTTAACCTGGTGTTGTAAGACTTTGGTGTTGTAAGACTTCTTACTGTTATGGAAAAGGACAAGGATGGGCCTGAAATCAAAGTTCTAAACTGGGGGAATGCTGATTTTAATACGATCAGATATGATATGGCAGAGTGGACTGAGAGTGGACATTTTTAGGTAAATCTGTGACGGGCAGCACGGTGGCACTGTAGTTAGCACTACTGCCTCACATCTCCATGGACCCAGATTCAATTCCAGCCTCTGGTGACTGTGTGGAGTTTGCACTTCCTCCGGGTGTTCCGGTTTCCTCCCGCAAGTCCCAAAAGACATGCTGTTAGGTAATTTGGACATATTGAATTCTCCCTCTGTTACCTGAACAGGCGCCAGAATGTGGTGACAAGGGCCTTTTCACAGTAACTTCATTGCAGTGTTAATGTAAGCCTACTTGTGACAATAAAGATTATTATTATATTAGGCCATAAGTATTGCGTGCAGTTCTCAAGTCCACGTTATAGGAGGGATGTGAGAGAACTTGTAAGGGTAGAGGAGATTTACCAGGATGTTGCCTGGGCTGGAGAATTTTAGCTAGGAAGAGAGATTGGATAGACTGGGGTTGTTTTCCATTGAGCAGAAGAGACTGAGAGGGTACATGATTGTGATGTATATAATTATGAGGGAAATAGATGGCCCTCATTATTGTTTTGCCTTGATGGAGGGATTAATGACCGGAGGCATAGATTTAAGGTAAGGGGCAGGAGGTTTAGAGGGAATGTGAGGAAAAACCCAGCGTTTACACCCAGAGCAGTGGGAGTGTGGAACTCACTGCCTGAAAACATGGAGGCCAAGACCCTCATAACATGTAAGAAGTTTATAGATGTGCACTTGCGATGCCAAGGCAGACAAGGCTATGGACCAAGTGCTGGAAAATGTGATTAAAATAGTTAGGTGGTTGTTTTTGACCAACGCACGCACGATGGGCTGAAGGTTTTTTTTAATGCTGCATGTCATGTTCTTGTGCTATGGCCGGTAGGAATGATGCACAATAGAACATCTAGTTCTCGACTAGTTAAAGTAATTTATTATAAAACAAATATGTGCTAAAAATAACTATAAGAAATATATTACAAACTACTAATACTAATAAATTATCCTAAAGCTACTGCAAGTATGAATATCCACCAACACAACTAACTCCCAACTCCCCGAGGTACAGAGTCATATGGTAGATTTACACTGCCACCTGCTAGTCGGAGGTCGTGTACATCATTATATACATGATTGCTTATGCATATTATCACAGTGCAGTCTTCTATGAATTTTTAAACAATAACCGACTTATTAATACAAAGAACAATGTAAAGTTACATTTTTGATTTTGATGGTAATCTTAAATATGTGTGAATAAGAATAATGTAATTTTTTTCAGTGATTTATTTTGAAGTTTGCCAGCAATCAATGACAGTTAAACAATTTAATACAAAAATCATTCAACAATTTTTATTTTTGGTGCCCTAAATTATTAAAATCCATTAGCTAATAGTGAATAAGGAAAAATCTCAGACAACGTTGCAAGATGTTTCTTTGGACACATCGAGCCAAGAGAGAGTGATAATGTCCAAATCTGCATACAAGAGAAAATAGGTTAAAGATTGAGATTCAACTCTATCCTTTCCAACTGAGGCTAAACAATGAGTTTCCTTTGATGTACTACGGACAGCAGTAATGCCTCAACCAATGGATCTAATTTATGAATTCTGTATCTTGAAGTAGCCCTCTTGGACAGCGCAGTAAACAAAACTGTTAAACGCAATGGCTGAATTTTCCTCTGCTATAACCACCCCAAATGGGTTTGCCTTTGTTTTCCATGTTACCATATGATGCCATCTCCAGGCCCGAATATTCTGTCAAGCCCAAAGGCAATGCAATCCAACATCACTCACCTCCATTGGAATGTCTTTTTTTTTTAAATTTAGAGTATCCAATTATTTTATTTTCCAACTGAGGGGCAATCTACCTACCCTGCACATCTTTTGGGTTGTGGGGGTGAGACCCTCGCAGACACGGGGAGAATGTGCAAACTCCAAATGGACAGTGACCCAGGGTCGGGATTGAACCTGGGAGTCGGCGCCGTGAGGCAGCAGTGCTAACCACTGTAGCACCGTGCTGCCCTTCCACTAGTTTTTCTGTTCTTTACTTCTCATTTAGGTTCTGGTTTGGAGCATATTCAAATAATATTAGAGCAAAGGGCAGACACATTTGCACATCATCAGCACAGAATCCTAGTGGCTTCATCCCAGTATTGTTATCTATTTACAGTATTCCCCCCATCTTAACTCACTTTCACTTCCTTTTTGCATAAGTGACTCCCCAAATGAAGAATTTAATATCAGAAATTACATGAACCTGCCCAGGGAGAGCAGCAACTGTTAAGCATTCCTCAGCCGCATGTATCAGTCCAAACCTACCCACTGCTGGTGGCCAAATAAAACTAAGTGGATTCAGTTGGTAATGTTCTGAGCAAAAATTAGACAGGACTACGGTAAAATGGCAGCAGCTGAGCAGTACAAAAGACAGAAGAACTAGAGGTGTGCATCATTGTGTTTTGAGCCCAAATCATTTGTACATCACAGTGATTTCATGAGATGCAATTGATCAGCCAGCCATGTTGCCCAGACATCAGTGCAGGGATGAGAGTTATTTTGGGAATCTGGGAGTCAAACGCCTGAGAACTCCACGGCAATTTGCAGTGAAACGGATCCCAGTTTTGTGAATGGAACAAGCAGCTCCAAGTTTCAAAAGGTTCTCCCTTAAGGTTTCGAGAATAATAAGGGAATTTGTTTTAATAGTAACTTGATACTAGACTTCACACTCTTAACGGACAGGATCGGAGAAAATAGTTCCGTCTTCCTCTTTCAAACTCAGGACAGTTAAGTCATGTGGTGTTGCAGAGATCCTTCAGTGTGATTTAGACAAGTTGAGTGAGTGGGCAAATAAATGGCAGATGCCGTATAATTTGGATAAATGTGAGGCTATTCACTTTGGTAGCAAAAACAGGAAGGCAGACTATTATTGGAATGGTCATAAATCAGGAGGGGGGTATGTGCAACAAGACAAGGATGTCCTTGTACATCAGTCGAAGGTGAGCATGCAGGTGCAGCAGGTGGTAAAGACGACAAATGGTATGTTGCCCTTCATAGCTCGAGGATTTGCGTACAGGAGCCGGGGTGCCTTGCTGCAATTATACATGGCCTTGGTGAGGCCACGCATGTAATATTGTGTGCAGTCACTCACCACCCTGACTTGGAAATATATCACCACTCCTTCACTGTCGCTGGGGCAACATTCTGGAACTCTTCCTAACAGCATAGTGGGTGTACCTACACCTCAAGGACAGCAGCGGTTCAAGAAGGCAACTCACCACCACCTTCTGAAGGCCAATTAGAGATGGGCAATAAATGCTGGCCTAACTAACAACACCCACATCCCATAAATGAATTTTTAAAAAAGGTTTTGGTCACCTGATCTCTTACGATAGAAGGAGCGCATAAAAGATTTACCAGACTGATTAGTGGGATGGCAGGACTGACCTATGAGGAGAATTTGATTTGGTTAGGTTTGTATTCTCTTGAGTTCAGAAGAATGAGGGGCAGGGAAGAGGCACCTCATTGTAATCTATAAAATTCTAACAGGACTAGACGCAAGAAGGATGTTTCTGATGGTTGGGGTGTGCAGAACCAGGGGTCAGTCTGAGGATACGGGGTAGATCATTTAGGGCTGAGATGATGAGAAATTTCTTCACCCAGAGAGTGGTCGGCCAGTGGAATTCGCTAGCAAAGAAAGTAGTTGAGACCAAAACACTGTTTTCAAGAAGCAGTTAGATATGGGTGGCACGGTAGCACAGTGATTGGCACTGTTGCTTCACAGTGCCAGGGACCCGGGTTCGATTCCTGGCTTGGGTCACTGTCTGTGCGGAGTCTGCACGTTCTCACTGTGCCTGCGTGGGTTTCCTCCAGGTACTCCGATTTCCTCCCACAAAAACCCGAAAGACATGCTGTTACATAATTTGCAGTCTAACGTCTCCCTCAGTGTACCTGAACAGGCGCTGGAGTGTGCCGGCGAGGGGATTGTCACAGTAACTTCATTGCAGTGTTAATGTAGGTCTCCTGGTGACACTAATAAAGATTATTATTATTATATCGCACTTGGGGCAAAGGGGATCAAAGGATATGGGGGAAGACGGGACCAAGCTACTGAGTTGGATAATCAGCCATGATCATAATGAACGGCGGAGCAAGCTCAAAGGGCCGAGTGGCCTGCTCCAGCTACCAACTTCCATGTTTCTACTGTCACTAGAGATTAATCTATGCAGAATAAGTCAGTAAACAATGAAATGATTGCACAAATAATCGGACGAGCAGCCCGATTACAGTAGCATAAACTCTTCTAGTTGCAAAAGTATCCTTACAACCTTTGCTTGCCAATCTGTCAGGATCTATTCTGAGGGCCTGTGCCTACTGAAAACTGATTTGAGACTGTCCAAGATCATTTCACCATAGATATCTAGAGAGTCTTATCATGGTTAGGACTTAATCTTTTATATCTAAAACAACAGTTTTCTGACATTACCAACCAGTACATTTAATGGCTTTTCAAACTGATTTCCCCAGATTAAAAATTATGATTTCAGCATGGAATTACCACTATGTTGACAAAAAGAGTTGAATTCCAATTTTAGTTGAGTTACAACAATGTAAAGAGGACATAATAACCCATGAAAATGAAGTGGGATTTTCTGTCTGGATTGCTGCTGTTATTTAAAGGTGATCAAATATTCTGGGTAGGCTTGAATATCATTGAAAATGATGAACATTGATGGTGCCTGTACATTGTCGACAACACTGTCATACAAATCTGTAGGATTTGCTGGATTTTTTGCAGGGGGGGTGACCATCCCTGCGGCTCCTCGACAATAGACTCCAGTAAGCACTCGGGCACGATATATATGCTTAAATCCGTTAGCATCAACTCTTGCATATGTTCCGCCAGCCGAATAATTTGCATGTACAGCAAAATAGGTGCCATTCCCATATGCTGTGGCTAAAAAGAAAAAAAAAAAAGAGGTCAATTGTGCATTCATTTCATTTGATATACTAGAAGCATCATGTCATGTTTGTCTTTTCCAGAAAATATGCTATAACCATAGGAGTTTTACATTCCCAGGTTAAGCACTCTTAAGACCTGCGTTCACTAAATCTATATTTATCCATATATGGGGAGGTGGTGGCGCAGTAGTATTGTCGCTGTATTAGTAATCCAGAGACCCATGCTCTGGGGACCCAGGTTCAAATCTCGCCACTGCAAATGATGAAATTTGAACTCAATAAAAATCTGGAATTAAAAGTCCAGTGATGTCCATGAAACCACAGGGAAGGAAATGCCATCCTTAACTGGTCTGGCCTATACGTGACTCCAGGCACACAACGATGTGGTTGACTCTTAACTGTTGCTTCGAGGGCAATTAGGGGTGGCCAATAAATGCTGGCACAGCCTCTGTCCCATGAATGAATTTTTAAAAATTAAAATGAAGTTTTGGAGCAGTGGGGTGATTTTAGTTTGATGTAGTTTTCAATGCAGAGGCTTGTCAAAAATCTAGTTGGGTGGCAAGTTTTTCCCCCAATTTCTTCTGCCCACTGGCCCATGTTGCAGCATAAATGGAGCAGTAATCATACAAAAATCAGCCACAGTTTGTTGAGGCGGCTCAAATTTAAGACTACATTTTTAAAAAACAGCATACGGATATTTTTAATTCAAATAGCTACAAAGATTTTAAGAATGAAGAAAAGATTGCAGTTCTGATGACTCGTAAATATCAAAATAATTATCACTGGTCTTTTCTGCATCGATACATTTTCCCTTGAGACAATAGGAATAATAATAATCTTTATTAGTAGGCTTCCATTTACACTGCAATGAAGTTACTGTGAAAATCCCCTGGACGTGACCAATGGCTTTTCTGCGCCGGAAAGCAGCTCACCGCGCACAGCGCAGCTTGAATGGTAACAGCCGGAAGACCCCACTCCCGGGATCTGCCAGCCTCGCAATGACTCATGAGATTCAACGCGATCTCATGAGATGTTGCGATATAAATCCTGCCCACAATAGGCGGGCCACTTTTTGGCAAATCTGCATATTAGAGCGAGGCAGTTAGTCTCACTCTAATGTGCAGATTCCCAAGGTACCTGAGGCTTTGGGATTCATCACCTTTGCCTCGGGTGTTGGGGGAGGGGTCAGGGACTCTCCCACTGTGCGTTCAGGCTGGGAGGGGAGGTCGGGGATCACTTTGGGTGCCTCGTAGGTTGGGACGCCATTTCTCTTACTACACTGTGGAGTTCCAGCGAACAGAGTTCCCAGTGTGTAAAATGGGGCTATGTGTGGCCTCAACCACGCATTACCCACTGAGGCCCCTTATACTACACGTGTTTCGTTGAATAGCCATGTGTTTCTCGGCACTGCAAGCGCTGGGAAACATGCGGCTAAACGCACTCGCTGTGGGACTTTGTTCCCATTTGGCTGAATCGAGCCCAGTGGTTCCTTACCATTCTTTCCCGCATAGCTACGGTTAAATCCAAGATGGCTGATTGAATCAAGTGTGTCTTGAGCTGTTCCGTGAAATAAGATCATTTCATTTATCGTGCCAGGAGGATTCTTTTCTTCCAACAGTTGTTTTCTAATCATATAATTCTTCCAAAGAAATGGGTTTTGTAACCTTTCAATCTGTTTAAGAAAATGTCTTAGTTATTTTTTAAATAAAACTGGTACTTGAGACCAAACAAAGTTGGCTTCTCATAAGCATCTACTCCCAAAATATTACCTCTTCTGTTCTCTCCTGATCTGCTGAGTGTTTCTGGTATTTTCTGCCTTTTCAGGATTTCTGAACTATTTTTCTAGCTCAATTATTCAGGGAATATCTGGAAAATTCCAATACCACCAAAGTGCTGGAAATAATGCCTTGTACTTGGTGGTCTGCATGTGGATTTGTGATGGGTTGGTTTTAACACATGCACATGAACTACACATTGATGCTTTTTCTGTTCATAACTCAGTGACCATTTTCATAAGTGGCTTGAGTGGCATAAAAGTCTAATCAATTGCTGCCTACACATGTGGAAAATCACATATGAAAAGCTTATACAATTGGATAGTTTTCTTCATGTTTATATCTGCCTTGTTCCATCGGGAAGGAAATAAATTGTGAAGTCTCTTCTGGAGTTCTCTCAGTAACCTTCCTGGCACAGTGGTAAGGTGGGGACTGGTTAATGCAGCACAGATTATCCAAGAAGTGATGAGGAGGTTTAAGGTAAATGGTGAGTTAGACTAGTGCAAAATAAAGCTCTTCATGATTTTTATTTACCACTTAAAAGGTAAGCAGTTTTCATTGCATTGTCTTTTGATGCTGAAATGGAAGTTGCATTAGACTCAGAACTTTGGAAAAGTCTCGTTATTAAATCATTGACTTATCATTGAACAGGTTTTGGGGAATTGTCGGCTGTAGTTTACATTGTGTATTTGGCATCACAGGCTGTGAAAATACATTTGTAGTAAGAGCATCCTCTGTGTTTGCAGCATAACCAAACTCGATCATTTGTAAAAGGCAGATCATGCGTGCCTAATCTAAATGAATGTTTTGATGAAGTAACAGAGAATGTTAATGAAGGGAAAGCACTGCTCATAAATGACATAAATAGTGGAACACAGTAAAATGATGCCAATTACCTGCAACAAGATGTCAGTCGGCGAGCAGAATGTGCAGATAAATGGCAAAGGATTTTAAAACAGAAAAGTGTGAGGTGATGCATTTTGGCAGACGGGTTAGGGAGAGGCAAGTTGGACTAACTGTCACAGTTCTAGAGTGTAAAGGGGCAGAGGGACCAAGGGATTTGTACACATAGACCGTTGAAGGTGGGAGGACATATCATGAGAGTAGTTAGCAAACCATATGGGATCTTGGGCTTCATAAATAGAGGTTTTCTGTACAAAAGGAGGAATTGCAATAAGTACACAAAATGCTGGACATAGGCAGCAGGTCAGGCAGCATTTGCGGAGAGAGCAAGAGTTAACATTTCAGGCCGAGACATTTAATAAAAACAGAAAGCTTACAAATGTAATAGCTCGTAGTTCCTTACATTTCTAACTTATATCTGTTCTGCTGAAAGGTCATGACCTGAAACTTTAACTCTGGGGTGAATGTTGCGGGAGCAAGGTGAGACACTGAAGAAAGTGGAAGAGGCATTATCGCAGCACAGTGATCAACTCACCTCGATGGGGAAGGAGTTGCGGAGGGTGCTAGAGACTAACAAGCGTCTGCGAGCCAAAATGGAAGACCTGGTAAACAGATCCAGACGACAGAATCTGAGGATTGTGGGTCTGCCTGAAGAGGTGGAAGGCCCGAGGCCGACGGAGTATTTTGCCACGATGTTGGCGAAGCTATTGGTGGAGGAAGACAATCCCTCCCGATATGAACTGGATCGGGCTCATTATTCGTGGAGGCCTATACCAAAGGCGATTGAGCTGCCAAGAGTAGTAACTGTGTGTTTCTGTAGGTATAGCATGAAGGAGAAAGTCCTGTGCTGGGCAAAGCAGAAGTGGGTGGTGCAGTGGGCTGGAGCTGGTATACGCATATATCAGGACTTTATGGTGGAGCTGGCGAGCAAGGTGCAGTGCGGCATAGTATATCCAGCCAAATTGAGGGTGACCGACAAATCCAAGGACTTTTATTTTGGGACGGCGGAAGCAGTGGAGGAGTTTGCGAAGGCAGAAGGACTGTGGCAGAATTAAGAAATGGTCATGTACCGATGTAGCCTCATGTAACTTTATTATTTTTTCACGACGTGTTGGTGTACGTACTAAATGAGTCGATGCTGCATATATTTGGACAAGGTATGTATTGGGTGTGTATGCGGGGGTTGTGTGCTAAAGGGGATTTCTTGGTTTTCTGGGAATGAGACCCAGGCGGTGGGGGCCTCTACACTGGCCGGTTTAAGCCAGCCAGTGAACAGAAGTGAGGTGGGGGGAGGGGCTGCGGCCATGGATAAACCCTCGCAAGGTTTAAGTTGATCCTCCCCACACCACCACTGTGGGCAGGTAGAACAGGTTTCGGTGAGTCTAGCCAGGGTGAAAAGTTGGGGAAAGGAACCGAGGTTGGGGAGAAGATTTTACAAGAGGAAGTGGAAGGGAGAAGTCTGGGAGGGGGGGGTGGGGGGTGTCTACAATTTATGGGTGTCATTCACAGTACTCTTTTGGGGATTAGATGGCATTGAATATTAGGGGGGCGGGGAGATGGACTATATATGTCAACGGTGACCAGGGGCGATTCCCGATTCCTTTTTTCCCCCCATTTTTTTCCACCTTGGGAGGTTTAGTTTTGTTTGAAGCTTATATTGTCAGGTGGGCCATTGTTTAGGGGGGTGGTGGGAGGATGGGATCGTTGTTGTTGGTAGGGGGATTGACACTGTATTCGTTACCATTTACTGTTTGTTGGTGGGGTGTAAATTCTGAAGAAATTGTGAAAATATTTGTATAAAAAAAAAAGGACCACATTCTACCTTTGGCATTATAATACGTGACAGGAGAAGACAGAAGTAGACAATCAGCCCGGCAGGTCTCATTCAGGCCGCACTAAATCGGGTGGGAGAATAAAATGGCGGCCAGAGCACAGAATCAGAAGACCTGTCCCCAATTTCATCTCTGGTTATTTTCAGCGGTGAAGGAATTGGGAACCCTGTGTGCTGCTGTTTGTAATATAATCTTTATCATTGTCACAAGAAGGCTTACATTAACACTGCAATGAAGTTACTGTGAAAATCCCCTAGTCGCCACACTCCGACGCCTATTCAGGTACACTGAGGGAGAATTAAGAATGTCCAATTCACCTAACTAGTCCTACAGGACTTGTGGGAGGAAACCGGAGCACCCGGAGAAAATCCACGCAGACACGGGGAGAATGTGCAGACTCAGCACAGACAGTGACCTAAGCAGGAATCAAACCTAGGACCCTGGCACTGTGGAGCAACAGTGCTAACCACTATACTACCGTGTCACCCAATAACTTGTCAGCACTGTTCTCGAAGAGGGCATTTAAAAATGTCTTCAATTTTCAGCAAGGCAATGGGCGGACAGCATGTTGAAAGCCTTTCTAAATCACACCTGGAGAGTGGAGGAATGTGGAGATATGAATCATGAATTGGGGGTAGGAAGATTCAAAGGTGTTTAAAAGTGGGCAATTAAATCATGGCCAATGCACCTAATGTACACAACTTTGGACTATGGGAGGAAACCTGAGCACTGAGAGGAAACCCATGCCAACACGAGGAGAACATACAAAATCCACAGTCACTCAAAGCTGGAATCAAAGACTGGGTCCCTGGCACTGTGATACAGCAGTGCTAACCACTATGCCACCGTGCCGCCCTGAATTATATCTAGATTTACTCACCCAGTTATGACCATGTTGTTACCTCAGACAATTTATATCATGGATTTGACATCACAGGCAGTAACAACTGGCAAGCGAAAGAACAGCGTTAACATTGTAAAAGTGGGGCAGCACGGTGGCACAGTGGTTAGCATTGCTGCCTATGGCGCTGAGGACCCGGGTTCGAATCCCGGCTGTGGGTCACTGTCCGTGAGGAGTTTGCACATTCTCCCCGTGTCTGCGTGGGTTTCACCCCCCACAACCCAAATGATGTGCAGGATAGGTGGATTGGCCACGCTAAATTGCCCCTTAATTGGAAAAAATAATTGGGTACTCTAAATTTATTTTTTTAAAACATTGTAAAAGTGGAAATGATTGGGTTTGGAGTGGAGTGCGGTAGGGAGTGACAGTTCAGGGTTTTACACTGATCTGTATTACTGGGCCAAAGTCATTGCAAGTCTTTTATAATATCTATATTGATACTGGCCTACCTTTGCCACTACCTCCCCCCAGGTGAAAATGGCAGTGCTAACACTGCCAGGCGGAAAGCAGATCATAATGTCAAGAAGATTCCAGATTCCATCATGAAAATTTGGCCCTATGACTCATGAGAACGCTGTTGGGAGAATTTGTGATGATAGCCTCCAAAACCCATTCTGGTCCTTTAACTGCCCTCAAATCTATTCCAATCCAGGCAGTAATTCAAAGGAATATTCCCAGTTTGTGAAAATATCCAGGTTATGTTAATATTAATTATATTTGTAGTTACATTAGAGGTGGGACAGCAAAATTGGTCTCTGGGATGAGGGGGTTATTCTATGGTCAGAGACTGAATAAATTGGGCTTGTATTCTCTGGAGTTGAGAAGAATGAGAGGCGAACGCATTGAAAACTACAGAATTCTGAAGGGGCTTGATAGGGTAGACGCTGAGAGATTGTTTCCACCGGTCGGAAGTTTGAAACATGGGGCACAGTAACAGGATAAGGAGCCAATCACTTGCACAACATCATTGAGGAGAAATTACTTCACTCAAAGAGGTGTAAATCTTTGGAATTTTCTACCTCAGATGTGCCGACATTGAATAAATTTAAGGACAGATTTTTGGTCTCTCAGTGAATAAAGGGACATGAAGAAATAGCAGGAAAATGGAGATGAATCCCAAGATCAGCCAGGATCGTATTGAATGGCAGATCAGCCTTGATGGGCCACAGCTAATAGTTGATCTTTTCTCTACATCCTAGCTATGACTGTAGCATTATATTCTGCAGTCTCTCCTTCCTTCCCCATGTACGGTATGCATCGTCTGTATAGTATGCACAAAACAATACTTTTCACTGTATACTAATACACGTGACAATAATAAATCAAATCAAATGGTCTTCTCCTGCTCCTATTCCTTGTGTTCCTGCATGTTGTGATTATTCAACCGCTAACAGTTCACGATTGTTATCTTTGGAACCAATGTGTATTGTGACACACTGGGATATAAATAAAACACCAATTAAACAGGTGATGAAGTGCACTTCATATTATGGTTGTGATGCCATGAAAGAGGATTAAAGCATGAAATACCTTCACAATCCCAAACTGATTCATTGAATTTCTAACTGATTTCTCCACGTCCTGATACTCCTGGGATTGCTTTGATAGCTGCACAGATCTGTGTTGTGATTTTTGCATATTATCCCAATGGCTTGGAATGTTGTCGAGTGACGCTCCTGCAGATGCATTAAATGAATCACACCATATTTTAATAATAGTTCACTGGTTAATTGAACTTTCCTTTTAGTTCGAAGAGGCGGCTCTCAGTGCCAGGATATGTCTCCACTTTAAGCATCAAATATTATCATCACGTACAAGATACAAGGCACAAGACAATGTATGGGCAAATGTATCGTTCCACTTAGTTACAAACATATGGGGCTGGATTCTCCGCCATCGGGATGCTCCATTTTGCCGGCAGCTCGGGGTTTCCTGATGGCGTGGGGCTGTCCCGCAATGGGAAACCCCATTGACCAGCCGGCGAAACGGAGCATCCCGACAACGTGCTGTACCAGAAATCTGGCGCGACGGGATCCATCCCCTGAAATATGGCATCTATTGATTGGTTCAATTCATTTGTCCAAGATGTTGTAATCACCAAAATGTTTGCAAATTATTTTATGCATTAGAAAGTTATTTAATGAATACATTGCCCGAACATCTCCAACTCCAAGCAGTGCCCTACCACACAACGTCATTCCTTATCACTTATTTCCAATTGGTGATACAACTATATGCAGTTTCGTATCGTGAATCAATGTGGACTTCTGCTGAATTAGGATCGGCCAAAACAACATGCCAGAAAGAAATCCACATAAAGTTATTATCGGCATGAAGCAAATGGAGTGTTCTGTTCCAGAGTACCACCCACTTCATCTCTTGGAAGAAAGTATGTCCAAATGAATAATCAAGAGTAATGTAAATGATGTTGCATTAAAAATTTACCTTCCGGGACTTTCGGTGGCGGCGATGTTTGAGTGAGCCGCACATTCGGCGGGCTCTCACTCCGGCGGGGCTTTAGGACTGATTCCCCGCGATAGCGGGACCACGGAGCGGCAAAAAGGCGGCCGCGAAAGTGCTGGAGAGCGGGCTGCAATCTATGGAACCGTGGGAGTCCAGGAAGCAGAGGAAGAGAGAGAGAAAGGGACAGAGGCAAGGAGGAAGCTGACCTGGAACTTTAGATGGCGGACAGACGGACCTTTCATGCTCCAGGAGATGAAAAACAGTTTTGAGTCGCTGAAGCAGGACAACTTGGGCCCACTTCAGAAGGCAGTGGATCAGCTGAATCAGAGGCTGGATGCTCAAGAGGTAAAAGTTAAGGAGCTGGGAGAAGGAAGGCGGCAGCGAAAGTGCTGAGGAGCGGGCTGCGGCACATGGAACAGCGGGAGTCCAGAAGGCAGAAGAAAAAAGAGAAAAAGGGACAGAGGCAAGGACCTGAAGAAACTTACCTGGGACCTAAGATGGCGGACACACGGACCCTGGACTCAGCAATCCAGCAGGCGCTGGATAACATGCTCCAGGTAATGAAGTCCAGTTTTGAAGCGCTGAAGCGGGACAGCTTGGACCCAATCCAGAAAGCGGTGGCTCAGCTGAACCAGAGGCTGGATGCACAAGATGTTAAAGTTAAGGAGCTGGGAGAGGCGGTGGAGGAGCAGGCGGATGCGCAGACGGTTGCGGCGCTAGAAGTTGACAGGCTGAAGGAGCGGCAGAGAAGACTGCTGGACAGAGTGGAGGAGCTGGAGAACAGAGTCCGCAGGAACAACCTGAGGATGGTCAGCCTCCCGGAGGGGGCTGAGGGAGCTGATGCCGCAGCGTTTGTAGCAGACCTATTGATGCAGCTGATGGGGGCCGAAGCCTTTCCACGACCGCCGGAGCTGGAGGGGGCACACCGAGTGCAGGCGAGGCAGGGGCGGCCGGGCGGACCCCCCCGCCCGATGGTGATTAGATTCTACAGGTTCGTGGACAAGGAGCGGGTGCTGCGGTGGGCAAAGAGCGCCAGGAGCAGCACGTGGAACAACAGTGTTCTCCGCATTTACCAGGACCTAAGCCAGGAGGTGGCTCGGCGGCGAGCAGCCTTTAAGAATGTCAAGGAGGTGCTGTTCAAGAAGCATGTGAAGTTTGGTCTGCTGTTACCGGCTCGCCTATGGGTCACGCACCAGGGTCAACACCACTACTTCTCCGAACCCGAAAAAGCGATGGATTTTGCGAGGGATAAGGGGCTGGTCCCGGAAAGAGGCCCCACGGACGCGAATTAGGGCCCGAGGATTACCGTGGGAAGGTACGCCGAATGGGCCTGGACTGCTGTTCAACGGTTTGCTGGGTCAAAGGTGCCAAGCGGAACATTTGGGACTCTTTCCTTTGTTCATGGACATTGGTTTGGTGGGTGTTTTTTTTTCCCTCATATTTTTGTTTTTTCCTCTTTTTTCTGTTTTTTCCTTTTTGGGTGGATTTGTACTTTTTGGGCAGCTCGCGGAGGACACTGGAGCCGGCTTGCTCCAGTGGGTTGGAGAGGGGGATGGGGCGCCGAGGAGGACGGGGAAACAATGGGAATGAGACAGGAAGGCACCGGAGTGTTGAGTCACCGGGCTAGCAGATTGGCTAGTCAAGGGAGTCAGGTGGTGGTGGTGGTGGTGGTGGGGGGGGGGGGGGGGGGGGGGGGGGGAGAAGAGAGATCACAGCCAGTGGATGGCAGGGGTGGGGGTATTGGGGGATGTGGTTGGGGGGGGGGGGGGGGTTGTTCTGCTGACGTGGGAGGGACTTGAAATAGGCACTGGAAAGGAGGTCGAAGGTGAAGGCAGCCAACGGGCAGGCCAGGAATGGCGCGACGCATGGGCCGGCCCGAGAAAGGCTATGGCTGACCGGCGTGGTTGGGGGTAGGGGGGTTGTGCCCCCCCCGATCAGGCTGATCACCTGGAACGCCAAGGGACTGAATGGGCCGGTTAAGAGGGCGCGGATGTTCGCGCACTTGCGGGCTCTGAGGGCGGACGTGATTATGTTGCAGGAGACACATCTGAAAGTGTCGGACCAGACCAGGCTAAGGAAGGGCTGGGTTAGCCAGGTTTTCCACTCGGACTTGGACTTGAAGTCCAGGGGGGTGGCAATCATGATCAACAAGCCGGTGAAATTTGAGGCGGAGGGCATAGCCGCAGACAGGGGGGGCAGATACCTGATGGTACGGGGCAGACTGGAGGGGAGAAGAGTGGTGCTGGTGAATATATATGCCCCAAACTGGGATGACGTGAACTTCATTAAAAGGGGGGGGGCGGACTTTAACATGGTCCGTGACCCGGCTTTGGATCGGTTGTGTCCCAGAACGGGTAGACTCCCAGCAATGGCAAGGGAGCTGAAAGGGTTTATGGAGCAAATGGGGGAAGTGGACCCCTGGAGAGATAGACAGCCGACAGGAAGGGGCTACTCGTTTTACTCGCACGTCCATAAAATATATTCTAGGATAGATTTTTTTGTACTAAGCAGGGATTGTATAGGGGAGGTAAAGAACACGGAATATTCGGCAATTATTATCTCAGACCATACCCCGCACTGGGTAGACCTGCAGATCGGGATAGCGAGCTACCAACGCCCGCAGTGGAGGCTAGACGTGGGACTGCTGTCAGAGGAGGGGATCTGTGAGAGGCTTCAGAGGTGTATGCAAAATTACTTGCAGGTGAATGACACGGGGGAGGTCTCAGCGGCGACCCTGTGGGAGGCGCTAAAGGCAGTAGTGCGGGGGGAGCTGATTTCAATTGGGGCCCACAGAGCCAAGGCAGACAGGGCAGAGATGGATAGATTGGTCAGGGAAATGGGTCGGATAGATGAAGAGCACGCGGAGTCCCCGGGGAGGTTTTACTCAGGGAGAGGCAGAGGCTACAGGCGGAACTGGGGAAACTATCCACGAGTAGGGCCGTGGAACAGCTTAGGAAGGCGAGGGGAGTGGTGTACGAGCATGGGGAAAAGGCTAGCAGACTGTTAGCGCAGTAACTCAGGAGGAGGGAGGTGGCCAGGGAAATAGGTAGAGTGAGGGACGGGGAGGGGCGCAAAGTGGAGGACCCGGCAGGATTGAATAAGGTATTCCGGGACTTCTATCGCAAGCTGTATACTTCGGAGCCGCCAGAAGAACCGGAGGAGATGAAAAGGTTTATGGACGGGTTAACCTTCCCAACAGGAGGTGGGGGGCGAGTGGATGAGCTGGGGGCCCCGATTAGAGTGGAGGAGGTATTGGGGGGCCTGAAGGCCATGCAGTCGGGGAAGTCCCCGGGGCCGGATGGATACCCAGTAGAGTTCTATAGGAAGTTTTCTGAGCTGGTGGGCCCGGTCTTGGCGAGGGTTTTCAATGAGGAAAGGGACAGAGGGACCCTGCCGCCAACAATGTTGCAAGCCACTATATCACTGATATTGAAGCGGGGTAAAGACCCGGAGGCGTGCGGGTCCTACAGGCCAATCTCCCTGATTAATGTTGATGCCAAGCTCCTGGCAAAGGTACTGGCGGTTAGAATTGAGGACTGCGTACCGGAGGTGATTGGGGAGGACCAAACCGGGTTCGTGAAAGGTAGGCAGCTGGCGGCCAACCTGAGAAGATTACTTAATGTGATAATGATGCCTCCGGCGGGCAGGGAGGTGGAGGTAGTGGTGGCAATGGACGCCGAGAAGGCCTTTAGAACATAGAACATAGAACAGTACAGCACAGAACAGGCCCTTCGGCCCTCAATGTTGTGCCGAGCCATGATCACCCTACTCAAACCCACGTATCCACCCTATACCCGTAACCCAACAACCCCCCCCCTTAACCTTACTTTTATTAGGACACTACGGGCAATTTAGCATGGCCAATCCACCTAACCCGCACATCTTTGGACTGTGGGAGGAAACCGGAGCACCCGGAGGAAACCCACGCACACAGGGGGAGGACGTGCAGGCTCCACACAGACAGTGACCCAGCCGGGAATCGAACCTGGGACCCTGGAGCTGTGAAGCATTTATGCTAACCACCATGCTACCCTGCTGCCCTTTGACCGGGTAGAGTGGGACTATCTATGGGAGGTGCTCGGACGGTTTGGGTTCGGGGAGGGATTGGATCAAATTATTATATCAGGCCCTGAGGGCCAGCGTCAGGACTTACAGAGAAGTGTCGGAGTACTTTAGGTTGTACCGAGGGACCAGACAGGGCTGCCCACTCTCCCCGCTGCTGTTTGCGCTGGCCACAGAGCCGCTGGCGATTGTGCTGAGAGCCGCAGAGGGATGGAAGGGGATGGTGAGGGGCGGGGTAGAACATAGGGTTTCTCTTTACACAGATGACCTGCTCCTGTACGTGTCGGACCCAGTGGCCGGGATGGGAAGTATACTGGGAATGTTGAGGAAGTAAGGCCAGTTTTCAGGATCCAAATTAAATATGGCCAAGAGAGTGAAATGTTTATGGAACAGGCAAGGGGCCAGGAGAACAGATTGAGAGGGCTCCCGTTTAGGCTGGTTGAGGAAAATTTCCGGTATTTGGGAATCCAGGTGGCACGAGACTGGGGCAGGCTGCACAAGTTAAATTTGGCCAGGGTGGTGGAGCAAATGAAGGGAGAGTATCGGAGATGGGATGCACTCCCGCTGTCGCTGGCAGGGAGGGTGCAGACTGTAAAGATGACAATCCTCCCTAGATTTCTGTTTGTTTTTCAGTGCATCCCGATCTTTGTTCCACAGTTCTTCTTCAAAAGAGTTAACAGGATGATCATGAGCTTTGTCTGGGCGGGAAAATCCCCGCGGGTGAAGAAGGCGATGTTGGAGAGGAACTGCAGCGAGGGAGGGCTGGCTTTGCCGAGTCTGATTAATTATTACTGGGTGGCCAACATCGCTATGATAAGGAAGTGGATGGTGGGTACGGGGTCTATCTGGGAGCGGGTGGAGGCAGCTTTGTGCAGGGGCTCCAGCTTGGCAGCCCTGGTCACGGCTCCTCTACCGCCGGCCAAGTACTCCACCAGCCCGGTAGTGGTGGCGACCCTGCGGATATGGGGCCAGTGGAGGAGGCATGTAGGGGAGACGGGTGCGTCGGTTTGGGCGCCAATCTGCGACAACCATCGGTTTGCCCCCGGGAGCATGGATGGGGGGTTTCGAGTATGGCGGCGGGCGGGGGTGGGCGATATGTTCCTGGAAGGGAGCTTTGCGAGTTTGAGGAGCTTGGAGGAGAAATTTGGGCTGGTAAGGGGAAATGATTTTAGGTACTTACAGTTGCGGGACTTTATTCGTAGACAGGTCCCATCTTTCCCACGCCTCCCGCCAATGGGGATCCTAGACAGAATAGTCTCTAGGGGGGAAGAAGGGGAGGGTAGAGTCTCGGGTATTTATAAGGTGCTCATGAGGGAGGAAGGGTCCCAGACGGAGGAACTGAAACTTAAATGGGAGGAGGAGCAAGGCGGGGAAATGGAGGACGGGCTGTGGGCAGAGGCCCTGAGTAGGGTAAATTCGACCGCGACATGTGCCAGACTCGGGCTGATTCAATTTAATGTCGTTCACCGGGCCCATATGACGGTGGCTCGGATGAGCAAATTCTTTGGGCTAGAGGACAAATGCGCTAGATGCGCGGGAGGACCAGCGAACCACGTTCACATGTTTTGGGCATGCCCTAAGCTGAGGGGGTACTGGGAGGGATTTGCGGACGTCATGTCCTGGGTGCTAAAAACAAGGGTGGCAATGGGTCCAGGGGTGGCAATTTTGGGGGTTTAGGAAGACCCGGGAGTCCAGGGGGAGAAAGAGGCCGATGTTTTGGCATTTGCTTCCCTGATAGCCCGGCGACGAATACTATTGGCGTGGAGGGACTCAAAGCCCCCGAAGACTGAGTTGTGGCTTGCGGACATATCGAGTTTCCTGGGTATGGAAAAAAATTAAGTTCGCCTTGAGGGGATCTGTACAGGGGTTCGCCCGGAGGTGGCAACCATTTATTGACTTCTTTGCGGGAGAGTGAGCGTCAGCAGGGGGTGGGGGGGGTAGAGTAGAGTAGAGTAGGAGGGATAAAATGGCGGGTAGTACCGGTGGGAGAGGAGCGGGCTTATGCAGTATGTTACGTTTGAAGTATTGAAAGTACATGGATGTTTGCACATTTCTGCCTTTTTTGCTTTCTTTCTGTTGATGTCTGTTACTGTTTACAAAGCCAAAAACTACCTCAATAAAATTGTTTATTAAAGAAAAAATTTACCTTCCGTTTTTGAAACCCGTTTCAATTTAATTGAATTTCCCCGATTGTCAACTGCAATTTCCTTCTTTAAGTCCACGGTATATTTTCTGTTCTGTGATTCAATCGCAAATCCAGTTCTCTGTTCCTTGAATGCCTTTTCCAACTTGAAATTTGTAGCACTGTCAAATGGTATGAACTGAGTGCCCTGTTCAAACTGCCATTCCAGCAAATTGCTGAGAAGTTCCTCATCTCTTCTTCTGAGTTCCTTTTCTCTGAGATTGTTAACCATTTCCTGAATAATAGAATAAGCATTCGAAACATCCTTAGCTGCACCATAAACTTTGATCTTCGACCCAGATTGTTTACGTTCCAGCTCTAAAACAATTTGCAGATCCTTCTGAAGGGTCCTTAATTCTTCCTGCTCCTTTTCAGAGAATTGAAATATGTATTCACTGCTAATGACTTTCTCATCGTGTTCCTCTGCCATTAAGTTTTCTATCCAGGTTTTAGCATTTTCTACAGTTTGTTTGGTGCCTCCACAGATCTCAAATAGAACCGGCTCTATCTCATCTTCTAATACAATATGGTCTTCAGTGACATACTGCTTCTTTTCTTTACTTGAATCCCCAAAAAACAATCCTGTGACTGCATCTAGGAATAGCAAAATGTTATACGTTAGAATAAGACAGTAATACATAATTTGTTTTTGTAAAATGTTCTGAAACTTACTCTTTGCCTTATTCCATAAGGATTCGGTTTCTGGAATATTGGATCGTTCACGTTTTTGCACACAGCTATGAAATTCATTGAACATTTGAGGTTGAAAAATGACAATGCGAATCTTCTGCAAAGAAGTTGGAGATTTTCGGTTTACCAAATCACCGACTGAATCAATCATTGCATCAGCAACTTGGGAAGGGTTTACTTTTCCTTGTCCTGTGGAGTGAAATAATATTTAAAATTTGGATACATGATCTGGCCTTCTGGTCACCTTCAAAATCATTCAGAAGTGTGCCCAAAATTAGTCCTTTAATTGATGGCAAGTCGAGGATTTCTACATTCATCATGCAAGTTCTGAACCATTTCAGTTCATGACCCACGACACTAAAAAGTTCCAGTTACAAGAATAATGCTGTTCAGGTGTAGGTTCATTACATATTAATGCTAACCAACAAAACATATTAATTCTAAATACAATGATTAAAAATTTACTTCTGCTTTGGTTATCTTCTTGCCCTTTTATACCTTCTTTTAACATTACTTAAGTACTCCTATTTTAACATTATTCATACATGGATTTAAGCACTCATTTAATATTACATGCATTTACCAGCTCACCAAACCAGCACTGCTAAAAGTGGCTGCCAAGGGGCAGCACAGTGGCTCAGTGGGTTAGCCCTGTAGCCTCACGGCGCCAATGTCCCAGGTTCGATACCGGCTACGGGTCACTGTCGGTGTGGAGTTTGCACATTCTCCCCGTGTTTGCATGGGTTTCGCCCCCACAACCCAAAGATGTGCAGGCTAGGTGGATTGGCCACGCTAAATTGCCCCTTAATTGGAAAAAATGAATTGGGTACTCAATTTATTTTTAAAAATTTTTTTAAAGTGGCTGCCAAGTCCTTCTTAGTGAATGGCATCCACTTTGTTATCAGGGCCTCTCTCTCAATCTCATCCCATTCAGCTACTGTCTTTTTCACTTCAGAGGAGCTGCCTTAAAAGAAACATTTGCAGCCAGAGAAATGCATTTCTTGACCGGCTGGCAGCTTGGTTTTAGTTGGTAGCGTTAACTCTTAGGATTAGGAATTGATGGATTTATTATTTTTTTTCGGGATTTGGGTGTCGCTGGTTAGGCCAGCATTTATTGCCCATCTCTAGTTGCTCTTCTGAAGGTGGTGGTGAGTTGCCTTCTTGATCTGCTGTAGTCCTCGAGGTGTAGGTACACCCACTGTGCTGTTAGAGAGGGAGTTCCAGGATTTTTCCCCAGCGACAGTGAAGGAGCAGAGATACATTTCCAAGTCAGGGTGGTGAATGACTTGGAAGGGAACTTCCAGGTGGTGGGGTTCCCAGGTATCTGCTGCCCTCGTCCTTCTAGATAGTAGTAGTCGTGGGTTTAGAAGGTGCTGCCTAAGAAATCTTGGTGAGTTATGACAGTGCATAGATGGTACACACGGCTGCCACAGTTCTTCGTGGTGGAGGGTTTAAAATGTGTATTGAATCCATTATAAAGACTGCGTACTTCCATTCCTGTAATATCTCCTGCTTCCAATCTTTTCTCCGCTCCAGTGAAACCTTCCTACGTGCCTTTGTCATTACTAGAGTGGGTTACTCCAATGCACGTCTTATTTGACTCACTTCCTCCACCGCATTCATATAGTTAGAACATTTAACCACATTAAAAGCACAACTTGTGCAGACTAGTTTTTTTGCAACCCCAATCTGGATAGTAACTATCGTTGGGTTTTATCTATTTTTAATGTATAATGAAAATATAAAATAACAAATAAAATGAATGAGCAAAATTCAAACCTGTTCCAAGCGCAGGGAAAGCAACTGAGGAGAATTTATAATTTTCACATGCCTGAAGAATTGCACCAACAAAAGCTTTTATTTGATTTGGATCTGTTTGTCCAACCATGTGAATTATCTTTTGACATTGCAGGTTTCCCGGATTTGTTATTATTATTCCATTGTTTGGCTGTGAGCCTTCAAAAAAAAATAGAGAATTATCTCACTGTATGGTCATTGTTACACTGAAATAATGGCAGAAGTGACAGTTCTGTAATTAACGGTGCAGGTTTCCCCTTATACTTTAACTGCTTTTCATAAAAACACATAGTGTAATTTTCTATGGTATCATCCACATTCCATTCAGAACATGACCGGGCAGTGGACCAATTTTCTATGGTATCATCCACATTCCATTCAGAACATGACCGGGCAGTGGACCAATTTTCTATGGTATCATCCACATTTCATTCAGGACATGACCGGGCAGTGGACCAATCAGTTGGGAATGGAGCAGAAGTAAGGGAATTACATTAAGATAAAGAGCAAAGATTCAACAGGACACAAGGCCCAAGTTAAAAGCAAGGACGGAATGGGCTTGGCTTCTCGTTAACTAGAAACTGCAAGTGGAAATGTCTGGGATACGAAGCTGGTGAGAATGACAGACTTGGTACATCAGAAAATACAACATATTTACATAATTTTACAAATTAAAAAAGCAACATAATTACTTACCTCACTTTTTTCTCAGAGGTACCTCAAGCGGGTGCTCCTTCTCCAGCTAGTGCCCATCGGGCTCAGAAATGAGGCGGTCTTAATTTGAATTATGGGCCTATATGGTGAGCTATATGCTTGCAGAGTGATTCAAACGCACTCTAGGTTTTATGCTCTGTATTTCGGGTAGGCAATAGTGATGAAGTGATAGTTGTGGGAACTACAGTAAACTCAAACACTGCACCAGCAGTAAATGGACAGAGGTTCAAAGGGAAATATCATTACTTTTAAGCAACTGTTTTAAATTCTGAAATGAGTGTAAACATAAAACTGGTGACTTATATAATTTAAAAGAAAATTACAAACCGTAGTATGTCCTCTGATTACTGATCAATCAAGCTGATGGGTAAAACCATTCCTCATAAGACATTTTGAGTTATTTTGTTGCTTCTCCTTCTTGCTAGTTATTTTATTGGCCACGCTTTTCTGACTGCTAATTTTTAATTGGTACTTTTGTACCTGCTTGCTACGTAATAGAAAGAAACTTGATTATGTTTCCTCCCTGTTCAGTTCAGATTTATTGCTATTTTATGAACGTGACAATTAAACCAAATTGGCTGTACATGGGACAGGTTGTTTTCAAATACTTAAATTTTTTTTTCGAGCAGCCAATTATTTTTTTCCTATTAGATACTTGGAGATTCGAATGCCTCCCCTCAGTCTAGAAATGGGGTTATGTGCGACCTCGGCTGCGCATTCCCCGTTGAGGCCCTTATCTGGTGCGAATGGTGCTTCATAGCCATGTGTTTCGCAGCGCTTCGAGTGCTGGGAAACACCCAGTTAAACGCGCTCGCTATGGGACTTGGTTCCCTTTTAGTTAAATCGCACTCCAAATGTCAGCAAGCATCAGGAAAAATCTTGGTATAAGGCATAACTAGTATTATGATCTAGGACTGAACATGGAGCGGAATTTAGAGCAGTGAGTCTTTGGTAAGGGGCCCTGGGATCTCCAGTTTGGAAGCATTGCAGGAACCAGTATTATTGTGGGCAGGGTGTTGAAAGCCTTGTCTAGAGGATGACCCAAGAGAATATAATGCAAACGCTCCTGGACTCTTATCATCAAGAACGAGGTTCCTCTCGTCAGTCCTTTCCCTGACCCACCCCAGAATATTTTTTTGTGCATCCAATCAACACTCAGACAGCTCCTCATTCTGTCTTATTGCATTGCTTGATGTTTTTGTATAAAATGATCGTTTCAGTTTTAGGACAGAAATTTGTTAACCTGGAATATTTGCAAGTAGAAATTACATTGTTCAATGCTGATAACAAGGCAGCAAAAGAAATCTCGACATGAACCATACCTAGTATTTCGCATTCATCGGTCACAGTTAGACCAGCAGCATCTAAAATTGCTTTGGAAACACCTGAAATGAAATGCATAAATGAACAAATTAATTTATAGCAGCATAAAACAATTCCTTATTTTATAACTGATCAGTAATTCATCCAAGCACCAATCATACTTGATAGTACACAACCAAATAGGCATAAGATCGATGTGTTTATTTAAACCAAATTAACCGTGTCTCCAGGACGTACAAAGAACAAAGAAAAGTACAGCACAGGAATAGGACCTTCGGCCTCCCAAGCCTGCACCGACCATGCTGCCTGTCTAAACTAAAATCTTCTACACTTCCGGGGTCCGTATTCCTCCATTCATGTATTTGTCAAGATGCCCCTTAAATGTCACTATCGTCCCTGCTTCCACCACCTCCTCCGACAGCGAGTTCCAGGCACCCATTATCCTGTATAAAAAAACGTGCCTCGTACATCTCCTCTAAACCTTACCCCTCGCACCTTAAACCTATGCTCCTAGTAATTGACCCCTCTACCCTAGGAAAAAGTCTCTGACTATCCAGTCTGTCTATACCCCTCATAATTTTGTAGACCTCCATTAGATCGCCCCTCAACCTCCATCGTTCCAGTGAGAACAAACCGAGTTTTTTCAACCGCTCCTCATAGCTAATGCCCTCCATGCCAGCCAACATCCTGGTAAATCTCTTCTGCACCCTCTAAAGTCTCCACATCCTTCTGCTAGTGTGGCGACCAGAATTCAAAATAATACTCCAAATGTGGCCTAACTTAAGGTTCTATACAGCTGCAACATGACTTGTCAATTATTATACTCAATGCCCCGGCCAATGAAGGCAAGCATGTAGTAAGCCTTCTTGACTACCTTCTCCACCTGTGTTGCCCCTTTCAGTGACCTGCGGATCTGTACGTTAATTCTGATATAAATATAGATATCATATATAGATGGTAAAAGAGGTGGGGGGGGGGGGGCATTGTTAATTAGAGATAGTATAACAGCTGCAGAAAGGCAGTTCGAGGAGGATCTGCCTACTGAGGTAATATGGGTTGAAGTCAGAAATAGGAAAGGAGCAGTCACCTTGTTGGGAGTTTTCTATAGGCCCTCCCAATAGCAGCAGAGATGTGGAGGAACAGATTGGGAAACAGATTTTGGAAAGGTGCAGAAGTCACAGGGTAGTAGTCCTGGGTGACTTCAACTTCCCAAACATTGAGTGGAAACTCTTTAGATCAAATAGTTTGGATGGGGTAGTGTTTGTGCAGTGTGTCCAGGAAGCTTTTCTTTTTTTTTTAAATAAACAATTTTATTGAGGTAGTTTTTGGCTTTATAAACAGTTACAGACATCATCAGAAAGAAAGCAAAAAAGGCAAAAATGTGCAAACATCCACGTACTTTCAATGCTTCCATCGTAACATATTGCACAAGCCCGCTCCCCTCCCACCGGTACTACCCGCCATATTTTCCCTCCTACTCTACTCTACCCCCCCCCCCCCCCCCACCCCCCTGCTGACGCTTACTCTCCCGCAAAGAAGTCAATAAATGGTTGCCACCTCCGGGTGAATCCCTGCACAGATCCCCTCAAGGCGAACTTAATTTTTTCCATCCCCAGGAAACTCGACATGTCCGCAAGCCACCACTCAGTCTTCGGGGGCTTTGAGTCCCTCCACGCCAATAATATTCGTTGCCGGGCTATCAGGGAAGCAAAGGCCAACACATCGGCCTCTTTCTCCCCTGGACGCCCGGGTCTTCCGAAACCCCAAAAATTGCCATCCCTGGACTCATCACCACCCTTGTTTTTAGCACCTGGGACATGACCCCCGCAAATCCCTCCCAGTACCCCCTCAGCTCAGGGCATGCCCAAAACATGTGAACATGGTTCGCTGGTCCTCCCGCGCACCTAGCGCATTTGTCCTCTATCCCGAAAAATTTGCTCATCCGAGCCACCGTCATATGGGCCCGGTGAACGACCTTAAATTGGATCAGTCCGAGCCTAGCACATGTCGCGGTCGAATTTACCCTACTCAGGGCCTCTGCCCACAGCCCATCCTCCATTTCCCCGCCTAGCTCCTCCTCCCATTTAAGTTTCAGTTCCTCTGTCTGGGACCCTTCCTCCCTCATGAGCACCTTATATATACCTGAGACTCTGCCCTCCCCTTCTTCCCTCCTAGAGACTATTCTGTCGAGGATCCCCATTGGCGGGAGGCGCGGGAAAGATGGGACCTGTCTACGAACAAAGTCCCGCAACTGTAGGTATCTAAACCAGGAAGCTTTTCTAACACAGTATGTAGATTATCCGACCAGAGGGGAGGCCATATTGGATTTAGTACTTGGTAATGAACCAGGGCAGGTGATAGGTTTGTTAGTGGGGGAGCATTTTGGAGGTAGTGACCACAATTCTGTGACTTTCACTTTAGTTATGGAGAGGGATAGGTGCGTGCAACAGGGCAAGGTTTACAATTGGGGGAAGGGTAAATACAATGCTGTCAGACAAGAATTGAAGTGCAGAAGTTGGGAACAGAGGCTGTCAGGGAAGGACACAAGTGAAATGTGGAACTTGTTCAAAGAACAGGTACTGCGTGTCCTTGATATGTATGTCCCTGTCAGGCAGGGAAGAGATGGTTGAGTGAGGGAACCATGGTTGACAAGAGAGGTTGAATGTCTTGTTAAGAGGAAGAAGGAGACTTATGTAAGGCTGAAGAAACAAGGTTCAGACAGGGCGCTGGAGGGATACAAGATAGCCAGGAGGGAACTGAAGAAAGGGATTAGGAGAGCTAAGAGAGGGCATGAAAAATCTTTGGCAGGTAGGATCAAGGAAAACCCCAAGGCCTTTTACACATATGTGAGAAATATGAGAATGACTAGAGCGAGGGTAGGTCCGATCAAGGACAGTAACGGGAGATTGTGTATTGAGTCTGAAGAGATAGGAGAGGTCTTGAACAAGTATTTTTCTTCAGTATTTACAAACGAGAGGGGCCATATTGTTGGAGAGGACAGTGTGAAACAGACTGATAAGCTCGAGGAGATACTTGTCAGGAAGGAAGATGTGTTGCACGTTTTGAAAAACTTGAGGATAGACAAGTCCCCCGGGCCTGACGGGATATATCCAAGGATTCTATGGGAAGCAAGAAATGAAATTGCAGAGCCGTTGGCAATGATCTTTTCGTCCTCGCTGTCAACAAGGGTGGTACCAGAGGATTGGAGAGTGGCGAATGTCGTGCTCCTGTTCAAAAAAGGGAATAGGGATAACCCTGGGAATTACGGGCCAGTTAGTCTTACTTCGGTGGTAGGCAAAGCAATGGAAAGGGTACTGAGGGATAGGATTTCTGAGCATCTGGAAAGACACTGCTTGATTAGGGATAGTCAGCACGGATTTGTGAGGGGTAGGTCTTGCCTTACAAGTCTTATTGACTTCTTTGAGGAGGTGACCAAGCATGTGGACGAAGGTGAAGCAGTGGATGTAGTGTACATGGATTTTAGTAAGGCATTTGATAAGGTTCCCCATTGTAGGCTTGTGCAGAAAGTAAGGAGGCATGGGATAGTGGTAAATTTGGCCAGTTGGATAACAAACTGGCTAACCGATAGAAGACAGAGAGTGGTGGTGGATGGCAAATATTCAGCCTGGAGCCCAGTTATCAGTGGCGTACCGCAGGGATCAGTTCTGGGTCCTCTGCTGTTTGTGATTTTCA
Organism: Scyliorhinus canicula; assembly: GCF_902713615.1. Classification (NCBI taxonomy): domain Eukaryota; kingdom Metazoa; phylum Chordata; class Chondrichthyes; order Carcharhiniformes; family Scyliorhinidae; genus Scyliorhinus; species Scyliorhinus canicula. Next base: position 233,723,856 of record NC_052147.1, read on the forward strand.
TTGACGACTTGGATGAGGGAGTTGAAGGGTGGGTTAGTAAATTTGCAGATGATACGAAGATTGGTGGAGTTGTGGATAGTGAGGAGGGCTGTTGTCGGCTTCAAAGAGACATAGATAGGATGCAGAGCTGGGCTGAGAAGTGGCAGATGGAGTTTAACCCTGACAAGTGTCAGGTTGTCCATTTTGGAAGGACAAATATGAATGCGGAATACAGGGTTAACGGTAGGGTTCTTGGCAATGTGGAGGAGCAGAGAGATCTTGGGGTCTATGTTCATAGATCTTTGAAAGTTGCCACTCAAGTGGATAGAGCTGTGAAGAAGGCCTATGGTGTGCTTGCGTTCATTAGCAGAGGGATTGAATTTAAGAGCCGTGAGGTGATGATGCAGCTGTACAAAACCTTGGTCAGGCCACATTTGGAGTACTGTGTGCAGTTCTGGTCGCCTCATTTTAGGAAGGATGTGGAAGCTTTGGAAAAGGTGCAAAGGAGATTTACCAGGATGTTGCCTGGAATGGAGAGTAGGTCATACGAGGAAAGGTTGAGGGTGCTAGGCCTTTTCTCATTAGAATGGAGAAGGATGAGGGGCGACTTGATAGAGGTTTATAAGATGATCAGGGGAATAAATAGAATAGACAGTCAGAGACTTTTTCCCCGGGTGGAACACACCATTACAAGGGGACATAAATTTAAGATAAATGGTGGAAGATATAGAGGGGATGTCAGAGGTAGGTTCTTTACCCAGAGAGTAGTGGGGGCATGGAATGCACTGCCTGTGGAAGTAGTTGAGTCGGAAACGTTAGGGACCTTCAAGCGGCTATTGGATAGGTGCATGGATTAGGGTAGAATAATGGAGTGTAGGTTAACTTCTTCTTAAGGGCAGCACAGTAGCATTGTGGATAGCACAATTGCTTCACAGCTCCAGGGTCCCAAGTTCGATTTCGACTTGGGTCACTGTCTGTGTGGAGTCTGCACATCCTCCCCGTGTGTGCGTGGGTTTCCTCCGGGTACTCCGGTATCCTCCCATAGTCCAATGATGTGCAGGTTGGGTGGATTGGCCATGAAAATTGCCCTTAGTGTCCAAAATTCTATGATTAACCTAGGACAAAAATTCGGCACAACATCGTGGGCTGAAGGGCCTGTTCTGTGCTGTATTTCTCTATCTCTATCATAAATGCAAGTTCTTCTTTCTTTCAATTGTATTTTTAAAAAGTTTATCTATGTAGCTCAGTATATTATGATTATTTAATGTTTGGAGCTGCCTATGGCCCACAATTCACTTTCTGCAGCAAAAGAACAGGACTGGAGACGTCCACTGATCCAGTTGTCTGTTTCAGTGTTTCTTTCAAGGATCTATGTCATCTTTAGATCAGGGCAAGTAACGGCAAAGCTCTTCATCAATTGGTCAGAGGTATCTTAATTGAGACACGTAGAGTCCAAATCAGGAGGAATAAAGCCGGGAATATAACTGAAATTTAAATCAGGTTCATAAAATTCAGCAATAATTATAATTATTATGGTATTAAAATCTCATTTACTCTTGAATGCATTATCTCTAATTTTTTCAACTGTCTTAAATGTGTAACTAATAGATAAGTATCTCAAGTTCACACCATTACATTGACTTAAATATTGAGTCCATCAGTAGGGACTGTAACAGTGCACTCTATGGAGGAGCAGGTTATCTCTGGCAGCAACTTCTGGATTTCCATATTTTAACTGCACATATGACCACAAGGTATAGCTGTCAGCTTCACCCTGTGATAACAATGAATGCCTCACCAATATTAGTACAGTCAAATCCAAGCCAGTCTCCGTAGCTGTGTAATATTTTGGTGTGCAGAAATTAAAAGAATTATATTTGGCTCAGCAAATCATTTGTGAACATTGTGCTGTAATACCTGCATGTAGAGTGAAGTTATTATTTGTTGAGTTGACAATGACATCAGTGGTCTCTTTTGTTATGTCTCCTGTTACTACTTGTAGCAAAATCGGTCCTACTTGAATTTCAACATGACCTGCGACAGTTGAAGAGGCTCTTCCAAACGAAAATACTGAAATGGTTAAAAATAAATGAAAGCACCAATATTAATGATGAGTTTATTATTTTCTTCAACAAAAAGAAAAAGGAGTCTGCTAAAAACATTGTAAGCATGAGTACAAGGACTAATAACCACTCCTTAAAACACATAACAAGCACATAGGGGAAATGATCAATAATCTATAACCATAAACACCCATGCTCAGATGCGTTATTATTTTGCTCCAATAAGTTGCACGATTAAATGACCTTGAACATTATCAAACAATAAGATTCTCCCTTTTGATGGTTAAACACCATATGGAAAACATAACCAACTTAGAAATCAATTTGTACCTTTCTAGTTCTCAAAGAGAAGCAGAGATATCCCTGTGATGGAAGCTGGGACACATGTGGCTCGAGGGAATTGTACAATGTTTTTATAAACCTCAGCTGGATTAGACGAGTATGTTGCGAAAAATTGGGATTGATGTAGCTGAATTGGGTATATCCATGAGGCCGAGAGAGGGATGTTAGGCTATGTATGTGGTGATGGAGGTAAAAAGAACTATAGAGCTGATTGGATAAATAGAGAGGTACAGTTGAGATTTTGTTTCTGAATATTCTCATGTGTCGACCATTTATTTGTTTATCGAGTTTACAAAGCTGGAGGGCCCTTTTAGCCTGCTCTGCTATTCATACTGATCATGCCGATCATCAAGTTCATTACCCTGATCCCGCCTTCTCCCAATATCCCTTTAGCCCCAACAACTATATCTAATTCCTTCTCGAAATTACACAATGTTTTCGCCTCAACTACTCTTTGTGGTAGTGAATTCCTCAGATTCCCCGCTCTCTGGGTGAATAAATTTCTCCTTATCTCAGTCCTAAATGTTTACTCCTTATCCTCAAACTATGACCTCTAGTTCTGGACTCCCCACCATCGGGAACATTCTGAATCTACCCTGTGTCATGGGAGTGTAACTTTAAGAAATGTTTTTGTCTGATCACATGGCTTCAGTGATGTCACGGTGTGGGTGGAGCTAGGCTGTGGCTCTGAGAGTTGTTTTTGCTTTTGTTTTCTGTTTTGACTGCTGTGGACCCAGGCAGAAGAAAGAAGTGTTTTGGTCTGTCCCTCTCTCTATTTTTATTTTAAATATCTGTTCCAGTAAAAAAAACATTGATCATAGCTACTAGCTGTTTTTGTAACGTAAAAGATATAGGGCGTGATTCTCCGGCCCCCCACCGGGTCGGAGAATCGCTAGGGGGGGGGGGGGGGCGGCGTAAATCCCGCCACGTGCTGCCCGCGATATTCTACGGCCCCCCCCAAAATCCCGTTGACGTGAATTGCGCCGCACGCCTCACAGAATGGCGAGGACCGGCGCGATGCAATGGGCCCCAGGGCCGCCCCAAATCTCCAGGCCAGATGGTCACGCCGGCGTAAATCGAACCACCTATTTAACGGCATCAATCAGTCATGGTTGATGCCGGCAAGGGCGGAGGTAGGGGTCGACGTGGGGCGGCTGCCGGAGAGGGGACAGCACGGCCGCAGTTGGTGGGGGGGCGTCGCAGGAGCCGTTGAAGTGTGCATGCCAGGGAGGAGGGAGTTTGTCTTGTTCGTTGGCCACAAACAGGTCCCGGAACAATTGCATGAATGGCTCCCACGTTCTATGGAAGCCATCGTCCGACCCTCGGATGGCGAATTTGATTTTCTCCATTTGGAGAGATTCCGAGAGGTCGGACAGCCAGTCTGCAGCTCTGGGTGGTGCTGCTGACCGCCAGCCAAACAGGATTCTACGGCGGGCGATCAGGGAGGCAAAGGCAAGGGCGTCCGTCCTCCTCCCCAGGAATAGATCTGGCTGGTCTGAAACCCCAAAGACTGCCACAATCGGGCATGGCTCCACCCTCACCCCCACCACTTTGAACATAGCCTCGAAGAAGGCTGTCCAGTACTCCACAAGTCTGGGGCAAGACCAGAACATGTGGGCGTGGTTGGCCGGGCCTCTTTGGCACCGTTCACATCTGTCCTCCACCTCTGGGAAGAACCTACTCATACGGTTTCTCGTTAAGTGGGCTTTATGTACCACTTTTAGTTGCGTCAGGCTGAGCCTTGCGCACGTGGAGGTGGAGTTGACCCTATGCAGTGCTTCGCTCCAGAGTCCCCACCCTATCTCCATCCCCAGGTCGTCCTCCCATTTCCTTCTTGTTGCGTCCAGTACGGTGTCGTCCCTTTCTACCAGTCGGTCATACATGTCGCTACAGTTCCCTTTCTCTAGGATACTTGCGTCCAGTAGGTCTTCCAGTAGTGTCTGTCGTGGCGGTTGTGGGTACGTCCTTGTCTCTTTTCGTAGGAAGTTTTTGAGCTGCAGGTACCGTAGCTCGTTCCCCCCAGCTAGCTGAAATTTCTCTGTCAGTTCGTCCAGTGTTGCGATCCTGTCGTCCGTGTATAGGTCCCTGACTGTCAGTGTCCCCCCGTCCTGCCTCCACCTTTTGAAGGTGGCGTCAGTCAGTGCTGGTGTGAACCTATGGTTGTTGCAGATGGAAGCCTTGTCCGACATTTTGGTCAGGCCAAATTGCTGCCGTAGTTGGTTCCAGGATTGGAGGGTGTCTGTCACCACTGGGCTGGAGTGTTTTTTGGGTGGGGATGGGAGTGCTGCCGTGGCGAGGGCCCGGAGGGAGGTCCCCATGCAGGAGGCCTCCTCCGCACGCACCCACTCGGCTTCTGGCTCCTGGATCCATCCCCTTACTCGCTCGGCTGTTGCCGCCCAGTGGTAGAATTGTAGATTCGGGAAGGCTAGCCCCCCCCTGGATTTTGTTTTTTGTAGGACCTTCTTTGGGATCCTAGGATTTTTACCCCCCCATACGAACACCATGATAAGTTTGTCCAGCGATTTGAAAAAGGCCTTGGGGATGTAGATCGGAATGGATCTAAACAGGAAGAGGAACCTGGGCAGTACGTTCATTTTGATCGTCTGGACTCTCCCCGCGAGAGAGAGAGCGGGAGTGTGTTCCATCTTTGCAGGTCCTTTTTAAACTTCCTCCGTCAGGCTGGTGAGGTTCCATTTGTGGATCCCTTTCCAGTCATGGGCTATTTGGATCCCCAGGTAGCGGAATTTGTGTCGGGCTTGTTTGAACGGCAGCCCTTTTAGTGCTGCCCCCCACCTTGCGGGTGTACTGGGAAGATCTCACTTTTGCTCATGTTGAGTTTGTAGCCCGAGAAGGCTCCAAACTCTTTCAGGAGCGCGATGATTCCGTCCATGCTGCTTTGTGGGTCCGAGATATAGAGGAGCAGATCATCCGCATAGAGTGAGACTCTGTGCTCTCTACCTCCCCTTCGGATCCCCTTCCAATTTTTTGCTGCCCTGAGCGCGATTGCTAGCGGTTCGATTGCTAGTGCAAACAGCAGCGGGGACAGTGGGCATCCTTGTCTGGTGCCCCTGTGCAGCTGGAAGTATTGGGAGTTGGTATCGTTGGTCCGTACACTCGCCATGGGAGTGTTGTATAGGAGCTTTACCCAAGCGGTGAACCCTGTTCCAAGCCCGAACCGCTCCAGTACCTCTATGAGGTATTTCCATTCGACTCTGTCGAAGGCCTTTTCTGCGTCCAGGGAGACAATCACCTCTTGTGTTCTCTCCCCGGACGGGGTCATTATCACGTTCAGCAGGCGCCTGATGTTCGTGGTAAGCTGTCTACCTTTGACGAAGCCCGTCTGGTCCTCTGTGACCACCTCAGGTACACAGTCTTCTAGCCTTTTGGCTAGGATTTTGGCCAGTATTTTGGCGTCTGCGTTCAGCAGAGATATGGGTCTGTATGACCCACATTCCGTTGGGTCTTTGTCTTTCTTAGGTATCAGCGAGATTGAGGCCTGTGCTAACGTGGGTGGCAGTGTGCCCCTAGCTAGCGAGTCTGTGAACATCTCCCGCAGGTGCGGGGCCAGCGCTGTCGCATATTTTTTGTAGAAGTCCGCCGGGAATCTGTCCGGTCCTGGCGCCTTCCCCGTCTGCATGGAGCTAATGCTGTCCATGATCTCTCCCAGTGCTAGTGGTGCTTCCAGGTCCCGTTTCCTGCCCTCTCCCACGACTGGTATGTCCAGTCCATCAAGGAACCGGTTCATCCCAGCCTTCCCCGTTGGGGGCTCTGAGGTGTACAGCTCTTGGTAGAAGGCCTTGAAGGTTTTGTTAATCCTCTCTGGTTCTGTTTTCAACGTGCCTCTGGTACCCCTGATTTGCACAATTTCTCTGGTGGCTGCCTGCTTTCTCAGCTGGTGTGCCAACAGGCAGCTGGCTTTGTCTCCGTGTTCGTACAGGGTCCCGCGCGCCTGGCGGAGTTGGTGTACTGCTTTCCTGGTGGAGAGCAGGTCAAAGTTCCTTTGTAGTTCTTTTCTCTCCGCCAGGAGCTCTACGGTCGGGGCCTCGGAGTATTTACGGTCTACCTCCAGTATGGAGTCGACCAGCTTCTGCCTAGCCACCCTTTCCTCCCCATCTCTTTGCGCTTTGAAGGCAATGATTTCCCTTCTTAGTATGGCCTTAAGCGCTTCCCAGAACGTGGAGGATGATACCTCCCCGTTTTGGTTGTTCTCCGTGTACTCCGCTATGGCCCGCGCTATCCTTTCACTGAAGGCCTGGTCAGCTAGTAAGGCACCGTCCAACCTCCATGTGGGGCGCTGGGCCCTTCCCGTCTCCAGCCGCACGTCCATGTAGTGTGGGGCGTGGTCTGATATCACAATTGCGGAGTATTCCACTTTGTCTATCCCTGGAAGCACCGTTTTCCCCACCACAAAGAAGTCAATTCTGGTGAACACGTTGTGTACTGGGGAGGAGGAGAATTCTTTCTCCCCCGGGTGGGCAAACCTCCAGGGGTCCACAGCTCCCATCTGCTCCATAAAGTGACCGAGTTCCCTTGCCATGCTTGAGGTTTTCCCCGTTTTGGGGTTTGATCTGTCTGTCTTTGGATCCTGTACACAGTTGAAGTCCCCCCCCCCCATGATTAGTCGATGCGTCGCTATGTCCGGGATTTCTGCCATGGTCTTTTTGATGAAGCTCGTGTCGTCCCAGTTGAGCGCGTACATGTTGACTAGGACAACCGGCGCCCCATCCAGGGCCCCGCTGACCATGACATACCGCCCTCCTGGGTCTGTAACCGTCTTTGTCGCCCTAAACATTGTCCTCTTGCCGATCAGTATCGCCACCCCCCTGGCCCTTGTCCCATAGCAGGAATGGTAGGTTTGTCCCACCCAGCCCTTTCTTACCCGCAGTTGGTCCTGCTCCCTCAGATGCGTCTCTTGGAGGAAGACTATGTCGGCCCTCATGTTTCTGAGGTGGGTGAGGACTCTAGATCTCTTCACTGGGCCGTTAAGTCCCCTTACGTTCCAGGTGATTATCCTGGTGGGGGGCTTCTGCCCCCTCGTTCCTGTGGGATTAACCATGTTTGTCTGGTGGACGAGCCCCTGCCCTCCGGGGTTTCCCTTTGTTAGGGGGCCGTCCAGGATGGCCGCTACCACTGCTCTCCCCATGCGGTCGGGTCTCTGCGCTCTGGGGTTTCCCCTTGTCCTGGGGGCACCCGCCATGGCCGTCCACTGTGTGTCCGCCACGCGGGTAGTCCCCTGCACTCTGGGGGCCTCCTTTGCCCACAGACCGTACTGGGTGGGTGCTTGCAGCGGTTCCTTGTTCCGAGCCCTTGGTTGTGGTACTTTGTAGCCCTGTTCCTTTTCTGGCCTCTTTTGTCCCTACCTTTCCCCTCCCTGGTCTCTCACTCCCTGTGTGCCCCCCCCCCCCCCCCCCCCCGGTCTCTCCCTCTACCCTCCTCCCCTGTATACCCCTCCTTTGCCCCTCTATCCCCTATTCCTGTCCCCGTTTGCTCTCCCGACTTTGATGGGTGATCCCCCCCTCCCCTGCCTGGCGCCTTCCCCCCTGTTGGGGGTGCGCTGCGGCCCTGCTTTGTTGCGTGCCCCCGGCGCTAGCTTTCCTGCTAGTACGATGGCTCCCCTCTCGGGGGTTATTGTCTCGCTTCTCCTCTGCCTGGCCTCTACGGTTTTCTGCCCGCTCTTCCCCCATCCTACCCGTTGGCGTGTCGTTGCTCCTTGCCAAGGGCCCCTCGTCCCTACCTCCTCTGGTGTTTTTCCAGCCCGTGCTCCTCAACGAACCTATTCGCCTCAGCAGGGGCTGTAAAGAAATATTCCTTGTTTTGGTATGTGACCCAGAGTTTCGCTGGGTACAGCATACCAAAACGCACTTTGCTCCTGTAGAGAGCTGCTTTCGCTCTGTTGAACTCAGCCCGTTTCTTAGATATATCCACTCCAAGATCTTCATAAATTCGGATGGTGTGCCCTTCCCATTTGCAGACTCTATTTTCCTTGGCCCAGCGCAGGATTGTCTCCCTATCCTGGTACCGGTGCAGTTTAGCTATGACTGCTCTCGGTTGTTCCCCTGCCTTGGGCTTCGGGCGCAGCGACCGATGTGCTCTGTCCAAATCCGGTGGGGTGGGGAAAGCGTTCCTCCCCACTAAGTCGCCCAGCATTGCAGTCACGTATGCTGTGGGGTTTCTACCCTCGGCCCCCTCTGGCAGGCCCACTATCCTAACATTTTGCCTTCTCGAGCTGTTTTCCTGGTCTTCTACCCTGCCCTTCAGGCTCCCCTGTGTTGCGCCCAGTCTCGCCACTTCCCTCTCCAGGGCCGTGACCCGGTCGCTCATGTCTGTCGCTGCTTTCTCCAGCTCTTTAATGGTTGCCTCATGGGCTTCCAGTTTCTCCCCTTGGGCTTCCAGTTTCTTCCCTTGGGCATCCACTTTCTCCTCCAATCTGGTCAGAACCTGCTTGCATCCCTGACATGGCCCTGGCCACTGCTGCCTGCATTGCGGCTTCTGCGTCTGCTTTCCCCTCTGCCTTGATTGCCTGCAGCTGCTCTCTCACCACCTCAGTAAAGGCTTCCTTCCAATTCCAGCCCCCCTCTAGCCCCGGGGGAGAGGGCACCTGTCTGTCCGGCTCTTTTTGATGCGGCGATACATCCGACCCGCCGCTTCGTGTGTTAATCCGCTCGCCTGAGCTGGCTTGCCCTTTGTCCCGTCTGCTTATGGTGCCCCCTCTCCCTTGGCTCCCTTCTGGCGTTTTTTTCTCCCCCTTCCCTTTCATCTTTTCTTCTCCCCTTGTTTTTCTTTTCCCCCCTTTTCCGCGCCCTATTTTTATTTTATTTATTTGTTTATCAATTATTTTCTCCCCCCCCCCCCCCCCCCCCCCCCCCGCTTTTATGCAACTCCTCTCAGGTGGGCTTACTTTGATGGGAGTGGGTGTAAAAAGAGAGAAAATAATATATCCCTCCCCCTTTCTCTTTAACAGTTTTCTTTTTAAAATAAAAGTCCTCTTCTTTTTTTACCCCCACTTTCCCCCTTCCTCTCTCCTCACTCACGCAGGAGAGAGGATGTTGTCCAGTCCTTTGTCCTTGCCACGTGGTGGTCGCTGCGGGGGGGGGGGGGGGGGGTGTGTGTGTGTGTGTGTGTGGACCTGCCCCAGCTCCTGCCTTCGCCGCTGGGCCGCTCCTGCCTCCGCACCGCTCCTGCTGCCGAGGATCCTCCGATAACCGGTTTGTTTGGGGGGGGGGGGGGGGGGGTTGGGTGCGCGTCCTTTTCCTTCCCTTCCCTGTTCTCCGCCGCGACGGGAGCCCCTCTCCTTGCGACCGCTCCGCTTGCTGACCGGAAGTCAATAATTATAAACTTGATAGTAACATTCTGAATCCCTGTTCAAATGATCCGCGCCGGCTGTGTCGCACCGGCTTTCGAGCGCACAGCACTCTGGGGCCGTACTAATCCCCTAGGAAGGGGTGAATGCCTGGGCCTGGAGGCCCGTTGACGCTGGCATCGCTCGTGCCAGTTTTGACGCCATCATCAACACTTGGCCGGGATTTTGGAGAATCCTGGCCACTATTTCTGACATTTAACAAATAGTGGAATACTTGCATGATCCATCTTTAGAAAATACAAGAAGGATGCAATGCCCATATTTTTAAACTATCTATGAACAGATTTAACTTAGCTGTGAATAGATAAGGCTGGATTCAATAAACTCTGGATGATGGCGGGTAATTAGCATTGTGCAAAGAAATGTTTTGTTCATCCTCAATGCTTTCATTGGAGTAGGTCAGTTTGAATCAGTATTTGAAACAACTAATCACCTACCTGAGGGTCCCTGTTGTGCAGCGGGATGCGTCATGCTTGGTTGAGAAAGAAAAGTTCTTTTGAATTCACCAGACATTGCCTGAGCAAAAAAATATTGTTAAGACTGAGAACAATGGAGCCAAGTTCAGAAACTGTTACTTCTGGATTGTAAACTGCCTTGGATTGCAAGCATGTTTCTCTAATTTTACAGGAATAAAATCAGAAATGTTGGAACAAATTAGAGTTAATGAATAATAAAACAGTATCTTTTTTTATTATAATGTAATGAATAATGTAAACAAAAACAAGTTATTGCACATGCTGAAAATCTAAAATAAAAATGGAAAGTCACTCAGGTCAGGGAGAAATTGTGGATAGGGGATCAAAGTTCACGGGCAGAATTTAATGTCCCCACAGGAGGCGGGTTCAGAGATGTATGATGGGTTGGGAACTTTTGAGGCAGAAATTGCACTGCCTTCCCGCCTCTATCCAGGTCAGGAAGGATGGCCCTCTTGCCTGGAAGCCAATTGGGGCCCTCAGCTCACTTAAAAGCCTCACCCTGTCACAGCTGGTATTTAACCAGCAGGTAGTGGGGGACCTGACATGCCCTGCGGCCTGGTGGTCGGATGTGGCCTCTTCTAGTTGGCCTGTCAGGTAGATTCCTTAATTTATAAACTGCAGTAAAATGAAACTGTGATCTGTGCAGGAATTTTGTATAGAACTTCAAAAAGTTGGTGGAATGTGTGCACTGGTGGCAGATGATGTTTAATGTGGAAATATGTGAAGTAATTCATTTTGATGGTAAGAACATGGGAGAAGGTAGTAAATAAAGGATAAAATTCTGAATGGGGTGCAGGAGTAAAGGGGCCTGGCTACATACATGCATGAGTTACTGAAGGTGACAGGACAGGTTGAGAGAGTATTTTGTAAAGTATACAGTATCCTAAATTTATCAATACCGGCATAGAATACTGCGTCTAGTTCTGGAAGCGGCACTTTAGGAAGAATGTGAAGGCATTGGAGAGGGTGCATAAAAGATTCACGAGAAAGGTTCCAGTGATGAGGAACTTCAATTATGGAGATAGATTGGAGAAGTTAGAACTGTCTTCCTTGGGGAAAAATGACTAAGAGGACACTTGATAGAGGTATTCAAAGCCATGAGGGGTCTGGACAGAGTAAATAGGCGGAAACCATTCCCATGAATGGATTGAGAATGAGGGAGCACTGATTTAAAGTAATTGGCCAAAGAAGCAAGCACGATTTGAGAATAACATTTTCATGTGCCGATTGGTTAAGGTCTGGACTGCACTGTTACCGAGCTCTAACTCAGGGGGTTAGAAGAGAGACTGGTGTGCAGAGCAGGGAGTGGGAAGGAGGGAGGGGGCAGGATATAGACATAGAATTTACAGTGCAGAGAGGCCATTCGGCCCATCAAGTCTGCACCGGCCCATGGAAAGATCACCCTACCTAACCCACACCTCCACCCTATCCCTGTAACCCAATACGATTCGTCTTAACTCTCGTTCATAGATAAGTCAGTCCGGTTGAATGAATGGAAGCAAAATTTTTATTTCTTAAAAACATATTTTGGTACATTCACATGAAGTTAACTGGAAAATGCTTTTTCCGTGTCTCTCGAAGTGTCTTATGACTTCTGTCCCACGTTCAAACTCCCTATGTCATGTCTGATCTCAGCTATATATTGTTTGAATCTTGTTGAATGCACCTTCGCATCATGGAGGCAGCACGGTAGCATTGTGGATAGCACAATTGCTTCACAGCTCCAGGGTCCTAGGTTCGATTCCGGCTTGGGTCACTGTCTGTGCGGAGTCTGCACATCCTCCCTGATGATGTGCGTGGGTTTCCTCCAGGTGCTCCGGTTTCCTCCCACAGTCCAAAGATGTGCAGGTTAGGTGGATTGGCCATGATAAATTGCCCTTAAGTGTCCAAACATTACCCTTAGTGTTGGGGTGGGGTAACTGGGTTATGGGGATAGTGTGGAGGTGTTGACCTTGGGTAGGGTGCTCTTTCCAAGAGCCGGTGCAGACTCGATGGGCTGAATGGCCTCCTTCTGCACTGTAAATTCTATGATTCTATATCAGATCATGTCAAGAACTTGTAGTCCATTATTTGTAACATTTGATACAGCCATGGACAGTATTTATAATTATAACTACAAATTCAGTAATTCAGGAATCATTTTAGCTAATACTTTAAAGGACACCCCTCTATAATTGCTGAATCCAACACCCATCTAACCTTTTTGGTCACTAAGGGCCAATTTAGCATGGCCAATCCACCTAACCTGCACATCTTTGGACTGTGGGAGGAAACAAGAGCACCCGGAGGAAATCCACGCAGACACGGGGAGAACATCCAGACATTGCACAAACAGCGATCCAAGCCAGGAATCGAACCTGGGACCTTGGAGCTCTGAAACAACTGTGCTATCCACTATGCTACCGTGCCGCCCACATCCACTGTGCTACCGTCCAGCAATCGGGAAGGAGCGAGAGGGTCAGGAGAGGCAGCGATTAGGAGGGTGTGAAAGGGTCAGGAAAGGCAACACGTGGAGCAGCAGTGTGGTTAAATTAGGGGCGGAGCATGCTCTTGGCACATGCTCAGTAACTACACTAAAATAAAAATGGAGGCAGTGCTGTTTGGGTATCAAATCAAATTGGTCAAGCCAAAATTATTCACTGGAAGATACATAATTAATGCCTATGTACTTCATATTATATTTTGCACTTTAATGAACAAACTAATCATCAATTTTGACGATCAATATTTTGCTTCACTAGAAATAGTTTAACGTAAGTGATTTGAAAAAATAGCTCATCTATAATAAACCCATACCTGCAAAGTAGGACCATCATCAGGATGCACCACAAAGTGAACGCTCTTAAGATTCTGTGTACTCCTCTTACTACTGAACTTTAGAACTTTTTCAAACATCAAACGTGCAACAAGATCCTTCGGAAAAAGCAACTTGCCAGTTCCAATTGCTGGGAAAGCGATGGAGTTCAGCTGTAATCCTTCTGTGTTCTTCAGGCAGTCCTTGATTATATTTCTTAACAGCTGGAAAGTAATTTCACACCAAGTGTTTCTATCCAATAACGTAATACTTCAAAAACTGAAATTGCTGCTTTGAGATTAACATCAGAATGCATTATTACCTTTTCTGCATCTCTTTTTCCATGATCCCACGAAGGGGCAATAACGTGAAAAACTTGTTCACAGTTAAGATTGCATCCTTTTGTTTCATAAATTCTTCCCATTGCATGTTTTTTTAGTTTGTTTTTCATTCAACAGTAACTGTTGGAGCTTTGGACCAGCTTTCTGTAATAGTGCTTGGGAAACTGCACCACTACTAAGATCAAAATCCATTCCTATGACATTGACAATGACATCAGCCTGGAAATAGACAACAAACGATTGTAATATAAAGATCAAATATGGTTTTTGGAATGAATGACAATCTCAAATAAGTCAGTGAAGACTTACTGTAACATCTTGAATATTTCCTCTGTCCACAATGATATTTAGACCTTCTTTTGTTTGGGCTTTATGTAGACAACTCATGCTTCTGCTCTTTATCCTGCTGCCGATGTTCAGCCTTTCTGGCTGCACGGGTGTATGAAGTGAAATTTCACCTAAAATTTTCTGGACAGCAACTGAAACAGCATGAACTGTTTTTTCATCATTGTTTACCAAGTGGATCTCTTTCAGTTTGCTGCCACCATGTGAATCAACACAGTGCTCTCGGATTGATCTGACAATTACTTCTGCACACAAAGGCAATGGAAATCCAAATATTCCTGAACTAATAGCGGGAATTGCTATAGTCTTTAGATTGTGGGATTCAGCAAGATATAAGCTTTGCAACACAGCCTTTCTTAAGCGTTTCTTAGCTGTGTCTGCATCAGTTTCTATCCATCTTGGACCAACTGCATGAATCACTTTGGAACATGGTAAATTACCGGCATCAGTAATAACTGCATCACCAGGAACAAGAGCTCCTTGCTTGTTAACAATCCAGTTACAATCATTTTGCAACGAGGTACCAGCTGCTTTCAGTAGAGCTCCTGCAAGGCCACCAATGTGCTTTAGATCTTCATTTGCTGCATTGACAATCACATCAACTTGATTCTTACAGAGGTCTCCTCTATAAACAATAACTATAGGCCCACCAGGCAATTGTACCTTACAGGAACTCTGGCTGAATTCACCATCATCTTCCAAGGCATCATGCTCAATAGTTTTTAGAACACAGTTAAATTTATGCAGCACGGTGGTAACATACATATCTTCTTTTTCTTTGAAAATCTTCTTTGCTGCTGGTTTGGTGATTTTCAAGACTGAATTAACTACGGTGGAAGCTGCATTCAAAAGTAACTTCTCCACTTGACAGATATTCTCTTGGGGACCAGATACGAAAACACCATTTGCCATGTTATTAATTTTTATTTTCACACCCTTTGGTGGTGCATCAAAAACATCCATTTTCATGACGCCCATCAGAAACTGCAGGACTCCACCAGACTTAAATGAGACGAGTCTTTGAAGGATTGTGTTTTTCTTAACAAAATCTGAAAGCATTTCAAAAACTTCTGTAACAGCATTAGAGTAGCCAGAGATGATGGTCTGCACATGCCCATCCAGTGGTATATCATTCATTTCAACCTGTTTACTGGAGGAATTCAGCTTCCTGTCCAGTGTTTCTTTCAGTTGCGCCCATTCACGCATTCGAATGACATTTTGATCTTCTATTTCAATACACTCAAAACCGAGGTGTTTTTTGATCTGCTGTTCTGCTGCAAGTAATGAACGATCTGTATCTCCTACCAGCAGAACACAGTTATCCTTAATGTAATACACAGCACTGATTCTATTTGATATGAACAAACAGCAGGAAACTTCATTGACATCTAATATTTGTAGAAAACTAATAAGGTGAGGGTTCATATCGATTTGCTTTTGTTTCATTTGAACAATTTTTTCCAAAATTCTACTTTTGGCAGGATAAACATCTGAAGGTAAACCATGTAGTGTTATATGGCTTGTAGTTGAGTTGAATTTCATGCTGAGGTTTGGAAACACTGTGGAAACAAGCTTTTCAAGGCCAGTACACAATAATAAATTGCATACAGCAGGATTACAAATCACTGTCTCAGTCACACTTTGTTTCTCCCGCTCTAATTTTTCAGTGGCACTATCCATAATTGATTTGAATGTTCGTTGCAGAGTATCCACACTGTCTGATTCTCCAGTGACTATAACTTTTCCCTTTGAAATATCTGGTAGAACAGTAACATTTTGGTTCAAATGCTGATCAAGATCTTTCTGAATTATTTCCCAGATCTGTTGACTCACATGAATTTCAACAGTTTTGTATTTTAACAGGATCCCAGTTAAATTGCCTGCTGCTTCCTTTTTCCAATTCTTTCCAATTTTTTCTAATGACCTTTCTTGTCTTGAAAAGGTTGGCGATATCTCGATTGATTTTGAGAAGCCGGATTCTGGCAGTGCAATCTTACAGTGGTGCACTGACATTTTGTCAACAATTTCTGCAATTCGCTGTCGATCGTTTTTAATGAACTTCAGGATGAAGGGATCAATATCGAAAGTGAAGGGATCTGGCATTTTCACAACTGGTCTTTTATTCCCGTACAAAGCTGAACCCAAAGATTTGTAATACGGATAGACATGGATTGGTGTTTTATTAATTATGTGTGTATTCGCCAGAATGGTGTCCAGAACTGTAAATAAAACAAACAGAGAATTACGTTTTTGAAACACTTTTTAAGGAGTGGCTGGGAGGTATGAGTGATGGTGAAGGAGGGTTGGTGATGCCATTTTAAGGGGTGGGATTTGCAGACTGGAGATTCAATTAAGTCTGGGGTGGAAAGATTTGAGGATGCCCTCCCCATCCTTAGGCCAACTGAAGCCAATGTGGCCAATTTATGATGACTTAGGATACCGTCAGTCGCAGGGCGAGAGCCCTAGAGTGGCATGGATGAACATGCCACGACAGCAGGTTGTCAGCTGTATACTGACATGCCCACCCTTGACAAATGGGTGTTGGGGCGGTTCCTCCTGCTCAAGCACCCTATGCTCAATGGGGGGACCTGCCGGTGACAAGGGGTGCCCCAAGTGAAGAACCCATCCCCTTGCTAAATCCTGCCTGACTAATCCCACTGGATCTGCCCCATTTACCCATGTTCTGGGGCTTTGAATGACTTTTCCTCCTTCTGGACCTACTGCAGTAGGCCACTTCTGGTAGCACCACTGGTATTAAGTGCTGCCAGCAGTCACAGCAGGCCATCCATGCTGCAGGATCCACAAACACAAACCAAGTGCCTGATTGGCATTAAATCACACGAGGGCTACCAGGAATGACTGGAGTGTTGCCATCAGTTAAAGAGACGATGGATGGGTCCACTATTGCAGTGATTTAAACTGAGCCCAGTTAGTTTAAACAGTCTCCAGATTGTAGTATGCAAACATTACCGTCAGAATTTTCAAAAGAAACAATAGCTACGTTGTCCTCAGGTATTATTTCAATGACAGTCACGTTTCCACATCCATTTTTAGGATTTTCGAAGTATAATTTCAACAAATCTTCACTGACATTAGGCGGCAGGTTCTCCACTCTTACACTTATTGTTACTTCTAGTTTCTTTGCAACAATATTTTGCTCGTTACTCCAAACCTTTCTGGAACACTTTTTGATGAATTCAGTAATATCTAAAAGTAAATGATAAGAATAAAAGATGATCACAATATTTTATATGTCAATTTTTCTGAGGATTATGACTAAATAGCATCATTTAGGAATTGAAATGGTAGTTTGATATTCATAACGTTTTTGACTATACGGAAAACAATAATTTTGGAAACGCAAGAGTAATGAGGCAGTACTGCAGAAAAAAAATTAAAATTCTGAGCTCAACACTTAATCCTGGAGAGTAGAACATGTTGCACCACTCTAAGTTCTACATTAGAGCCTTTGGGCGCGATTCTCCGCTCCCCACGCGGCGTGGGTGAATCGCGGGAGGGCCCCCCGACAAAATTCACGCCCCCCTCGATCGGAAGAATCGGCGCTCGCCGTTTTTCACGGCAAACGCCGATTCTCCGACCCAGATTGGCCAAGCGGCCTGCCGTTCGTGACCGTTTGACGACGGCGGCAAACACACCTGGTCGCTGCCGTCGTGAAACGGGAGTGAGAAGCCCGTTTGGGGCTTGTAGGTGGCCTAGAAAGGAAAGAGCACCACGACTGTGCTAGCGAGGGGACAGGCCCGCGATCGGAGCCCACCGATCGTCGGGCCGGCGTCCAAATCGGCGGCTATGAGGAAAGACGGCCACCGCGCATGCGCAGGTTCGTGCCGTCAGCGTCATGACGTCAGCCGCGCATGCGCGAGTTGGAGCCGGCCAACCTGTGCATCCATGGCTGACGTCATTATGCGCGCCGGCCGCATCATTCTCGACGCGACGCCCCCGCGGCCGAGATTTACGGAGCGCCGCTCCTAGCCCCACCGGGATGGGAGAATAGGGGGCGAGGAGCAGCCTCCAAGGCCGTCGTGAAACTCGGCCGAGTTCATGACGGCCCTCCCGATTTTTCCCGGGAGCGGAGAATTCCACCCTTAATCTTTCACCCATTCTATTTTGTGAGTTGTTTGTTTACCTCAGCAGCACTCTCAACTTGGGACTAAAATTTTCTTCTCCTAGTTATGAACATGTTCAATATCCCATATTTTAATCAGTAATTAGAAAATCTGTAACCTCTCTGCTCTTAAACGCCAAGCTTTGCCTAATATAGGCAAGTATACCAAAAACCTTCCTAACCACCTGCTCTGCTACGTTAAGGGACCTGTGTACATGCACACCAAGGTGCCTTTTATCCTCGGTGCTTCCCAGGGTCCTGCTGTTTATCATGTATTCCTTTGCCTTCTTTGTCTGCCCAGGTGCATCACCTCACACTTATCCGGATTGAATTCCATATGCCGCTGATCGGCCACCCGACCAGCCCGTCTATACCTTCCTGTAATCAAAGGCTATCCTCCTCACTATTTATCACCCTATCGTTTTCCTATCATCCACAATCCTCTTGCAACAGAGTAAAATTCTTGTTGTTTAGACTGACTTCCCTGGCCACTTGCAGCATTACTCTGGCTAGAACACACTCCCCTTTTAAGTGATGCAGGCTGTCTTTAAGTTGTGCAAGTTAGCTTTAAGCGTTGCCAATTTCATATAAACCCAGCTCCTTGTTGAGGCACACAACTACTCACCAGCATATTTAGCACTGAGATGCAGGCTACAATAATATGACTGTGCAGACAGCACGGAGTATGCTACCTGCATTGGAAGAAACTAGCTTGGGTTAATCACACCTGTTTTCAAGGTTTAGTAACTTGAGGACACCGGTGACAATTGAACATTAATTTATTAAGCTATTTACAGAGCTCTCCTCATAGCAGCCTATTTCTCCCGGAGCAGCCCTTGCTGGGAGAACAAACCACAGCCATGCTTTTGTCCAGCTTTTCTTAGTACATAACCAGCCCCAGGCGGTGGCTGCCACCCCGTATCTGGGGACCTTGTACTCCAGGAGTCTCATGTGTGTCATGGGAGTGTCCCTTTAAAAAATGTTTTGTCTTGTCACATGGCTTCAGTTTGTGAATGGTACAGTTTTTCAGTATGCACAAAAATGGAAGTCTCTTGGAATGCATATATCCACAAAGGTTTGAAGGTTACAAGGCAATTTGATGAAGCACAGAGAAAGATTGGCTCTGCAAGTGCAAATACAATTAAGTTCTGCAAAAGACTCCATTGCTAAAGTCTCAGCCAGAGCTGTGGGCGGGAGATTGGCACAGCGGTTAGCACTGCTGCCTCACAGTGTCAGGGACCTGCGTTCAATTCCAGCCTTGGGTGACTGCAAGTGTGGAGTTTGCATGTTCTCCCTGTGTCTGTGGGTTTCCTCCGGCAGCTCCAGTTCCCTCCCACAGTTTAAAGACGTGCAGGTTAAGCGGATCGACCATGCTAAATTTCCCCTTAGTGCCCAGGTTAGCTTCCAGGGTTACAGGGATAGGGAAGGGTGGCGGGATGGGGTGGGGGAGGATACCTTCAGAGGGTCAGTGCAGATTTCATGGGCCGAATGGCCTCTGTCTGCCCTATAGGGATTCTATGAAAACAACCTAATCAGCACATTCACAAAATTAAACGGCAAAAGCACAAACCCATCTCGGTTCACAATTACTTTACATGTTAACACACAGATTACAACACCAGCATTTTCAACAGGGTAACTTCGAAATGCTCACTAACACTGATGTACATAATACTGTACCAGCTGGTTATTGTATATACAGGAACAGACATATACCTTATTAGATATGTGAATTTAAAACAAGAATATTGTTAACCATGATTCAAATCAGAGTTCCAAATGTTTATTTGGCCAATGTGCTGTTGAATACACAGTAAAATACAATAACTAGTTGGTGCTATATTTAACAATATACTCTGCTTAACATTTTGATTTCACAAGGATCCTTCCTTCTCTGCCAAAGGAGTTTCTTGTGATTTGAAAGTCAAATGAAAAGCAGTTTAAGTCCAGACAGAAAGAGTAACGGTGGGTGAATAGTAGCCTGGGTTTTTTGGGGCTCGGTGTCTGTTCAATGGCTTCTTTCTAATGCTATTCCCAAATGTCTCAATACCAGGATAAATGAAATAAAGTTGCTGCTAAATTTCTCGTATTGCTGGCTCCTGATGACTGGGTTGCACAAGGGTGCCAGTGCTCAAAATCACAGAGCACAATTTTCTGTTATCTGAGTAAAACCTAGGAAAAAAAATTGATTGAGTGCGTCAAAATGTCCTACTTCCATTGGCAATGAGGTTAATAACCAGGGGGCAGAGTTTTAAAATTATTGCAGAAGGATTAGAGAAGACTTGAGGAGATTTGCTTCTTCACTTAGAAGTAATAGGGGTGCACAACTCACTGGCTGAAAAGGGTGGTAGAGGCAGAAACTCTCATTATTTTTAAGAATTATTTGGATACGCACAGGAAATGCCATACCTACAGGACAATGAGCCTGGAACTGGAACGTTGGCAAATTGATCTTTTTGTTTAGGCACAATGGCTGAATGGCCTCCTTCTGTGCCATAAATGTTCAATGTTTCAATGTTTTATCTTCCTGGCGGTTGGTCCGAATGAGTAACTAACTTTACGTTGGGTTACTGCTGGGTGCGTGAAACCCACATATCAGGAAACAGTAGAGTGCGTGCCCTTCTGGCCAATGGAAAAGTGTGCATGTAATTTATATTCCTCAAAGTGGGCATCATTGTAATAGCTTATGGCGGGATTTTCCGGCCCTACCTGCCAGCAGGATCTTCTGGTTCCACTGGAAACTCCGCATGGACTTTGCACATTCTCCCAGTGTCTGTGTGGGTCTCACTCCCACAACCCAAAGACGTGCAGGTTAGGTGGATTGGCTAAATTGCCCCATAATTGGGGGGAAATTTTTTTTTTAAATGGTGGAAAGTGCAATTAGACTGCGTGGCTTGTGTTTTGACCAGCGCAGACACGATGGGTCAAGTGGCCTTTTTCGGTGCTGTAAACTTACTGTGATTCTATTACCTTGAACTAAATATTAACTGAATAACTCTTACCAACGTCAGCTTTGAAAGTCACAACACCCACATTCCTTTCGCTCAACATTTCCACGCTGAAATTGTCAGGTCCTTCACTTAATCCAGTATAATTTTCGATCAGTAGATTTAACATTTCACACGAGGCATTTTCAGGAAGATTTTGTAAGACTACAGCTGAAGATTTTTGAGGAGCTTTAGTCTTTTCATCGTGAAACCTCCTCACCATTAATTGAACATTCTCCACTGAATGGGCTTGTTGGTTCAACACTGCCTCAGCATCTTAACAAGAAGAATCACAACATCAGCACAACAAACATTAGTTACGTCAAAACATTTAATCCTCCCATTCCCATTGAACCATTTCTTTGGTATTTTGGAAATTCATAAAGGTACAAAACTGACCGAAGGTATAAGGTGCACATAATTTTTTTTAGAAAATGACGGCATATTGAGGTTATGAAACAAAACAATGTTAATTTGCAGCTGAAAAAGACAATAATGCCAAAAACATGTGGTCACAAGCTTAGCAATTAGTCTAGGTTCACAAGCACCAATGCCCTCTCTATGGTGCTGACCTCCCAAGTTTGTAGAGTCAGATGGAGAGTACCTCATTACTATGGAACAGGGAGGCCCAAGTGCCAGTTTGCAGCTGTAGAGACCATTGACCGGCAGCGGGATCTCCGGTCCAACCGCTGTCAACAGGGTTTCCTGTTGTTCGCACCTTCCGACTCTGGGTAACCAGTGGTTTTGGGGTAAAAGGGGGGGGGGGGGGGGGGGAAGAGAGTGGGGGTCCAGTCACTATTGTCGGGACAAGAAAATCCCGCCGGAGGGAACAGCTGGAAAATCCCACCCGCCAAATTTTCAGGCGGTGTGGATTTTAAATTTTGAGTCTGAAATATTTGGTCATTGCTCTTTCACTCGATATCCTATATATTTGTCAAAAGCCCCGAGCTTAGCGCCATCCTGAAAACAAAGTGAATACGCTTACGAAAATTCAAAAAATGATTCTATATTAAAATCACGTCTCTATCTTATAAATAATGATCTTCGCCTTTTCTCTGACTTTGATTACCTTCAGCATTTTCAAACATCAGTGTTATTTCCCTGCCCTCTCTGACGAACGACATAAGTGGCCCACCGCCAGAAATGCCACTTTCAAAATATTTTTGGACATGTTCATTGCTAATGTTGTCGCTTGATAACGTAACAGTAAGTGTTTTTTGTTCTTCAGAAAGATTTTGCTCAGCTAGTTCGCCTAGGTGAAAAACATACAACTACTCACTAAAAAAAACCTGCCATACACAGATGGGAAAGACAATAATTAGATTAAAACAATTTTTTGGAAAAGTCAAAACATCAAATTTTAATCCAATAAAATAAACCTTTTAAAGAACAGCACTTTAAAGACACAACAGAATGGAGTCACTGCAGAAAGCTGAAAAAACTTTAAAGCAAATATTTCATAAAGTGACCTCCAACTCTCAGTATTTACAGGTAGGGTGGAAGTTTTGTGTACTGGAGGATACCTGTAGCTCCCTCCGGCTGGCTTCTCATCCCATGAGAAAAAAATACTTCTTGTTTCCAATGCTCCAAGATAAACATCAAAAATGTGAGTTAAAAAAAGTGTGGTTTGTGTTGGAAGGAAAGATCAGATACAGGCGGCAACATTAGTGACAATAAGACTTGATGTAGATTTGTGACGAATCGCTGTACGGAATTTTTTTAAAATGTTTTTATTGACTTTTTGTTATTTTACATCCATGTATACCAAACACACTATAAAGCACAAAACAGTAACTGATATAGTACATAACAATAGTCCAACCCTAATCTATTGAACATATTAACAAGTTTCAATCGGGGTGGCTGTGGGGTGGAGGGTGCTTTGTACTTTGTGGCCCATCTATGAAACCCCCTTCCCCTTGCACTATTGGCTGTTGGCACAAACAGGTCCTGGAACAAGTTAGTGCATGGTTTCCACGTCTTGTGGAAGCCCTCTTCCGACCACCGGATGACGAATTTGATTTTCCTCAGTTGGAACAATTCTGTGTCCCATCTCTAACCTCACATATATGTAGTGTGGAGCATGGTCAGAGTTTATGATTGCAGAGTATTCCGCCCTTCCTATCCCTGGAAGCACCGCTTTCCTCACCACAAAGAAGTTGATGCGTGTGTATACCTTGTGTACCTGGGAGAAGAACTCCTTCTCCCTTGGTATGTGAACCTCCACAAGTCAATGGCCCCCATCTGTTCCATAAATGTGCCTAGTTCTTTCGCCCTATGAGGTCTTCCCCGTACACGTTGACAAGGACCACTGATACCATATCCAGGACACCGTTGACCATGACATAGCGGGTCCATAACTGTCCTCATCACAGTAAGTGCTGTCCTCTTATTAAGCAATATGGCTACCCCCTAGCTCTCGTTCTGTAGAAAGAATGGTCTGCTCCATCCAGCCCTTCCTTACTTGCAGTCGGTCCTTCTCCCTCAGGTGTGTTTCCTGGAGGAAGACTATGTCGGCTTTCATGCCTTTCAGAAGGATGAACGCTCTGGATCTTTTCACTGAGCTGTTAAGTCCCCTGATATTCCAGGTGACTATTCTAACGGGGGGTTTTTGACCCTCCCCTCCTGCGGGGTCAAACATATTTACCTTGTTGATGTGCCCCCGCACATTTATTAGGGAGCCATCCAAAATGGTCACGGTCATCGTACTCACCATGAGGCCGGGCCCCTGCGCTCCGGGGTTTCCTTTTGTCCAGGAGCCACCCAACAAGGCCACTGACTATGCGTACACCATGTGGGTGAGCCCCTGCACTCCAGGATTTCCTTTTGTTTGGAGCCTTCCAAAGTGGCTGTCTGTGGTGTCATTGTATTTTTTTTCGCCATGTAGTCTGTTGTAGCCAGCCTAAAACCAGTCCTCCCTTGTCTATTTGTTCTCCCTATGGTTCTGCTTCCCCCCTCCCTCCCTTCCCTGCTGTTCTCCCCACAACCCCCGTTCTCACACCTCCCAGCCCCTAACTATCCACCCACCCATCAGTGGTGTACACCCTCCCTGTTGCCAGCCGCTCGCTCCCCAGTGGGAGATGTACCATGCCCCCCCCCCCCCCACTCTTACCTTCTGGCGCTAGTGTGGTGCCCCCACTTCTGGGGTCGGTCTAAGCCTACCCTTCACCTGCGCCTTTTCTTCCTCATCCTACCCCTCTCCTGCGCTCTGCTGTCCTCGCCCCTTCCTTTCTACGCTTTAGCTTTCAGGTTTAGAGCGAGGCGGTACAATGCCGCGCAAATTGTCTTTTCAGTGTTTTAGTCTCTCGGGGTGGCCATTTCACTGTTGCCTCTTTGCTGCCGTCCTAGCCCGTTCTCTAGGACGAATTTGTCCATGTCCCAGAGGCCGTAAAATAGTATTCCCTGGCCTGGAAAGGACCCATAATTTGGCGGGGTGCAGCATCCCAAACCTCACCCCACTTTTCAACAGGGCCACCTTTGGCCTGTTAAACCCCACCTGGCACTTGGCCAGGTCTGCCCCAATGTCCTGGTATATCCGAATCTGGTGTCCCTCTCAGTTGCAGGCCTTTGATTGCCTGGCCCAGCAACAGATTCTTTACCGGTCCTGGTACCGGTGCACCTTGGCGATAATAGACCGTGGCTATTCCCCGACCCGAGGTTTCAGCCGAAGTGACCCGTGGACTCTGTCTATCTCTGGCGGGTTGGGGGAACTCTCCCTTCCCGGCAGGTTTCCCAGCATCTGGGCCGCGTTGTCGGTGTCGCCACCAACTTCGTTATCTCCATCTCCAGGGCGACGATCGGTCGCACTAGTCAGTTGAGGCCTTTTCCAGCACTTTAACGGTGTTCCCCTGGGCCTCTAGATGCCTCTCTGCCTTGTCCAGGGCCACCTGATTGGCGGCTAGAGGCTTCGTGACTGCCACCTTGACCGCTGATTTTATGTTGGCCTTGATGTCCTCTTTGAGCTCCCTTAGCTCCCTGGTGAGGAACTTCTTCCATCCGGCCCTCCAGTGAGGGGGAGCTCCGTGTGCAGCTTGTTGGTCCTGCTCTTTCAGGTGTGGTCGGAATTTCTTCGCCTCATTCGCTTGCTTCTCCTGGATTCTGCTGCTTTTTTGCCTCTTTTTGGCCTCTGGAGCTGCCGTTGTTCGGCATCACTCGTTATATTTCGATATAATATCTGCGACCACAATATCTTTCTTCCCCAGTTCTGGCGGGCTGTTTTGACTAAAAGAGCCTAATTTTGAATTCTGAGGAGGAAATCCACCTTCCATGCATCTGCTCAGTACACCCTCATCACCGGAAGTCCACAGCTCGGAATTAGGGCCCCTGAGCAAAAGGTTAGTGGGTCTCAAAATCCAAATCTCTTCCGCCACTCTTGCTGGAAGTGTGGTGGAAAAACGGTGCAATATACTGGGATCCAAGACCTTTTTCAACAGAGTCATGTTTGAAATGGCAGCTCGGCCCACCCCAAATAAGGTCTCTCGTGCTGGAGGGTGCATCAAAAGGACTGTCCCAGCAAGTTTCCATCAGCTGGAGCCTGGGAACAAGCCAAGTGGAGGCAGGTATACAGCTCTGCGAGCTGGTGAATGATGACCAGAAGAGTTCAAATATTTCTGGCACATTACAAGTGCAGGAATAACAGATTTACATTTGAGCGGGGGGAGGGGATGGGGCTTATTGACGGACAAAGTACTCCCATTCCAAATGAATACTGCTTGCCAGGGTTCCTGTTCTCCCCTTTCTCACCCGTGTCTACCATTGATATTAAATTGTGGTCGCAGATATTAACCCCTTACATGCCGGGTCAGCTGCCTGCAAAGAAATTATGGCACTTATAACAGGAGTTAAAGTTTCCAGATTTTTTTTGTGTTAATGTCCATCTCAATTTAGTGCGGAACATGGGGAACTAGGTGCTTCACTTGCACTTAATTACAGCAGCTACAACCAATAAACAGTTGCTGCTCAGTTTTTGACCAAATTTGTTTTATTATGTCATGCTAACTAACATGGACCACATCCTCTGGAAAAAAATTAAAAGTGTTCTGAACTTGATCAAATTCAAACCCAGGTCTAAGATGTTCAAACATAATTACTCGTGTAAAACACCTGTGCAGATGTAAAAGCTAAAGTTAATACATCAATATTATTTCAAGGAAATATGTAGAAAATAGTTTGGTGCTTTGTGAACTGTGGGAGCAATATCAACTGTGGGAACACTCCAATGGTCCTTCCAGATGCTGAAAATTGCCATATTCTTAAGTAAAATAATAGCCTTTTCTCTGGCAACAGGATAGAATCCCTCAAATATATGTGACATTTTCTAAGATGTGAATTAAACTAGTGAAACTGTATAAAAGAATCATTGGAACAGGATTAGGCCATCCAGCCTGTTTCACTATTCAATAAGATCATTGAAATAAGGTTCCATTAAAATTACACTAAACACTTACCATCCATCCACTGCAGTTGCAGTCAATTACAGGAAGAATGCATTTATTTAAAGAAAATACGGAGGTATAGTTTTCTCAATTTGGATCTTCCTAATATTCATAATCTCGCAACCAACTACCTCCCCCCACCCACCCCCCAATAACATTGATTTACGGTCATCTGATCAAAATATTTTCAACTCATTTACACAAGTATTTTCTTCCAATTTCAGCCTCAGTGACTTAATTCCAGGTATTCTACATTAGTAACTTTCAGTACACATAAATATATGGGTGGCATGGTAGCACAGTGGGTAGCACTGTTGCTTCACAGCTCCAAGGTCCCAGGTTCGATTCCCGCTTGGGTCACTGACTGTGTGGAGTCTGTATGATCTCCCCGTGTTTGCGTGGGTTTCCTCTGGGTGCTCTGGTTTCCTCCCACAAGTCCCGAAAGATGTGCTGTTAGGTGAATTGGACATTCTGAATTCTCCCTCAGTGTACCCGAACAGGCGCCAGAATGTGGCGACTAGGATCTTTTCACAGTAACTTAATTGCAGCGTTAATGTAAGCCTACTTGTGACAGTAAAGATTATTATTACATCATTCTGTATATGGAAAATTACTAGAGTGCCCTCATGAACTCTCCAAAACATGTTAATGGGAGGAATATGTTCCTACAAAAATCTCTTATTTTTCTGTATTCTTTAATGAGATGAGGGCATCGCTGGAAAGGCCAACATTCATTGTCCAAACGTTTCAAAAAAAAACTTTATAGAGTACCCAATTTTCTTTTTTCCAATTGTGGGGCAATTTAACATGGCCAGTCTACCTATCCTGCACATCTCTGGGTTTGTGGGGGTGAGACCCATGTAGACACAGTGAGAATGTGCAAACTCCACACAGACAGTGACCTGAGGTCGGGATTGAACCCTAGTCCTCGGCGCCTTGAGGCAGCAATGCTATCTACTGCACCACTGTGCCGCTCCTTCATTGCCCATCCTAATCGTTTTTGAACTGAGTGGCATGCAAGGCCATTTTAGAAGGCATTTAAGAGTCAACCATATTGTTGTGGGTCTGGAGTCACACGTAGGCCAGTGCAGGTCAGGATGGGAGATTTCCTTCCATAAATGATTAGTAAACCAGATTGCTTTTTGCAAAATTAATAGAAGTTCCATGATCACCAGTTTCATTGTTCAATTATTAATTGAACACAAGTTCCACCAGCCACCATGGTGGTATTTGAACCTATGTCCCCAGGCGTATTAGTCTGGGCATCTGCATTACCATCCAGCAACATCACCATTATGCCACCCAAGAGAATCGATGTTTAACCTTTTAGAAGAAAGTAAAAGTACCTTGCTCTGTTTTTGGTCGTTTTCTCATGGAATTCAGGTCCTGTTAAAGCACAAAAATGTCAAGATTTAAAAGGGGCAAGGGTTAGAGGAGATGTACAAGGCAAGTTTTTTTTACACAGAGGGTAGTGGATGCCTGGAACTCGCTGACGGAGGAGGTGGTGGAAGCAGGGACGATAGTGACGTTTAAGGGACATCAAAATTCCATTTGCAATTTGCACAAAATTACACATTTCGCATTTGTAATTTTTTTTATTCGTTCATGGGACATGGGCATCACAGGCTGTGCCAGCATTTACTGTCCATCCCTAATTGCCTGTGAGGGGGCAGTTA
Source organism: Scyliorhinus canicula (assembly GCF_902713615.1). Taxonomy (NCBI): domain Eukaryota; kingdom Metazoa; phylum Chordata; class Chondrichthyes; order Carcharhiniformes; family Scyliorhinidae; genus Scyliorhinus; species Scyliorhinus canicula. Next base: position 233,751,777 of record NC_052147.1, read on the forward strand.
AGAGCCAACCACATTGCTGTGTGTCTGTAGTCACATGTAGGCCAGACCAGGTAAAGACTTCCTTCCCTAAAAGATATTAGAACAAACAACAAAGAAAAGTACAGCACAGGAACAGGCCCTTTGGCCCTCCAAACCTGCGCCGACCATGCTGCCCGTTTAAACTAAAATCTTCTACACTTCCGGGGTTCATATCCCTCTATTCTCATCCTATTCATGTATTGTCAAGATGCCCCTTAAACGCCACTATCGTCCCTGCTTCCACCACCTCCTCTGTCAGCGAGTTCCAGTCATCCACTAACCTCTGTGTAAAAAACTTGCCTTGTACATCTCCTCTAACCCTTGCCCCTTAAAACCTATGCCCCCTGGTAATTAATCCTTCTACCCTGGGAAAAAGTATCTGACTATCCACTCTGTCTATGCCCCTCATAATTTTGTAGAACTCTATCAGATCGCCCCACAACCTCTTTTGTTCCAGTGAGAACCAGATGGGTGTTTACGACAAATCGGGGGGAAGCAACTTTCTGACTGCTCAATGGGTTTGGGGTGTCCCCCTTGGGGTCGAGTGGCCTGGCGCAGACCATCATTGCTACAATATTTAAGACCATAAGACATAGGAGCAGAATTAGGCCACTCGGCCCATCGAGTCCACTCTGCCATTCAATCATGGCTGATATTTTTCTCGTCCCCATTATCCTGCCTTCTCCCCATCACCCCTGATCCCCTTACTAATCAATAACCTATCTATCTCTGTCTTTTTTTTAAAATTTAGAGTACCCAATTATTATTTTTCCAATTAACGGGCAATTTAGCGTGGCCAATCCACCTACCCTGCACATCTTTGGGTTGTGGGGGTAAAACGGGGAGAATGTGCAAACTCCATACGGACAGTGACCCAGGGCCGGGATTCGAACACAGGTCCTCAGCGCCGTAGACAGACACTGTACCACCGTGCTGCCCTACCTATCTCTGTCTTAAAGACACTGGGTGATTTGGCCTCCACAGACTTCTGTGGCAAAGAGGTCCACAGATTCACCATCCTCTGGCTGAAGAAATTCCTCCACATCTCTAAAGGGTCAGCCCTTTAGTCTGAGATGGTGTCCTCTGCTTCTAGTTTTTCCTACAAGTGGAAACAGCCTCTCCACGTCCACTCTATCCAGGACTCGCAGTATCCTGTTAGTTTCAATAAGATACCCACTCATCCTTCTAAACTCCAAGTACAGACCCAGAGTCCTTAACCGCTCCTCATATGACAAGCTCTTCATTCCAGGGATAATTCTTGTGAACCTCCCCTGGACCCTTTCCAAGGCCAGCACATCCTTCCTTCAATACGGGGCCCAAAACTGCTCACAATACTCCAAATGGGGTTTAACCAGAGACTTATACAGCCTCAGAAGTACTGTCTGGTGTTGAATTCCAGTTTTAAATGCACCATTTGGTACAAGTTGCAGGCCCCCGGCTGCTAAGTATGCTGACTACTCACTGTGCCCCGTAAATGTTCACAGAGTCTCTGATCATTTGAGAGCCCACCCAGGCCGCCCCTCTGGAAACCCTCAGACCCCAGGTGACCCATCAACAGGATGGGCATGGCCAAGCTCAATCAGTGGCGCACTAGGTGCTGCCACTCCTCAGTTCACTCACCAGAAGCGCAGCCCCACTGCAGAGGAAGCAGGGGAATATCAGAGGTCACAACAAACAAAGGACACATTCACCGTGCCCTTTGGCACCATCCCTGGCACATTTCCCCTCTCAGGGCAGAGGTCTCAAGGCCTCATCAGTGACACTATCATCTAGCCCACTCCACACCAGCCGTCTCCAAGTCCTGCCTGCCTCCTGCTCCCCTGCTCCCATCCATCCTGCCCCAGTCAGGTTTTCACAGCCTGTGTGTCACATCCAGGACCCACATCACACTGCAGCAACGCTCCCCGCAGACACACACTTCCCTGCCTCACCCCCATCTTTAGGACGTGCCCACCCATAAACCTCTAGGCATGGAGGCAATTTGTGGCACACAGTGACCCTCTCCACTGCACAGCCAGGTGCCAACCTGCTGGCAAGCCACACACACAGCCCACCCAATGAGGACACCCACAATAGACTCCACTGGAGAGGCAGGACAGGGGCTGCAGAGCCTATTGGAGACATGGGTTGTGGCAGCTACCTTGTTGGTATGGGTGGCTGGTGAAGATAGTGGCTCCAGACATCACAGGCCCGGTGCCACTCACAGCTGGGGATAATGATGCAGTGTGGAAGGCAACATCTTGGGTGGAATGGCTGAGGGGTGGGGAAGGAAGCTGAAGTGCAACTCAGGGTCATCATGTAGCCTGTTGGATTGTGTCTTCTCTTTTCCCCACTGCAAAGAATGAATTTCAGACAACAGCCAGGAATGCTTGCTACCTACCTGGCAGATGCACAGAGGCTGAAGACACAGGGTCTGTTCGGGGAGGACCCTCCCCAGAAGAGCAGGGAGCAGCCAGTGGGGCTCCCGTGCCAGCAGTCCAACAGGCCAAGGAGAAGATGTGAAAGAGATGCCGCATCAAGGCACATTTATACCTGCAGCGTCTGTCCTTCGAGATGTCTGCCCACCTGTGCCACCTAAGACTTTGTCTAACCAAGGAGACCATGCGCCACCTGTGACAGATGATGCCGCACTTGGCACCGCGGAGGCTTGGAGGAGGATACCTGCTCCCAGTAGCGGCCACGGTGTCGGTCGCCCTGAAACCTTTTGCCTCAGAGTCTTTCCAGCAGCCAAGCGGGCACATGTCTGGGATTTTGCCGACATCCGTACACAGGTGCACCTGCAGTGTGATGGATGCCCTATGCTCCTGGGCAGCGGACTATATAAAAAATCTGGACAACGCCCATAAGGATGCCCGGACAGCAGGATCTGCTGCCATGCCCCAGGTCCAGGTTGATTGATGGCACACATTTCCCCTATGAGCATCGGCTCATCAGGAGTGTCCTTCATCAATCAAAAGGGTTTCCATGCCCTAAATGTGCAGTTGGTGTGTGACCATCAGCTGCAAATCATAACCGCTCTCAGTAGCTGCCAAGGTGACGGTCGCCCTGAAACTTTTTGCCTCTTTTTGCCTCGCAGGTGACAAGCATTACCTGCTGAGGTCTTGGCTAATGATGCCTGTCCAGGGGCCCCAAACCGAAGCGGAGAACTGCTATAATAACATCCATGCAGCAACCAGGAGGGTCATTAGGCAATACATTGGCATCCCAAAGATCCACGTCTGATGCCTGGACCACTCCGGTGGTGCTCCAATATAGCCACAGGAGGGTCTCAAGCATCGTGATGGCCTGCTGTGTCCTACACAAAATCGCACAACAGAGGAGGACATGTGCGATGAGGTGGAAGAACACCAGGCCTCATCTGACCTCGGAGAGGGCAAGAGGAGATTCACAACAACGATCCCCAGAATGGAAGTTGAGGACTTTGAGTCTGTACTCGATACGAGTTTAGAAGGATGAGGGGGGAATATCATTGAAACTTTCAGAATGCTGAGATGCCTAAATAGAGTGGATGGTGAGAAGGTCTTTCCACTAGTAAGAGAAACTTACTAGAGTAAGAAGCATGGTGGTGCAGTGGTTAGCACTGCTGCCTCACGCCGCTGAGGTCCCAGGTTCAACCCTGGCTCTGGATCACTGTCCGTGTGGAGTTTGCACATTCTCCTCGTGTCTGCGTGGGTTTAAACCCCACAACCCAAAGATGTGCAGGGTAGGTGGATTGGCCATGCTAAATTACCCCTTAATTGGAAAAAATGATTTGGGTACTCTAAATTTTAAAAAAAGGAGTGGGGGTGTAATGTGTGGAGTGAGAGACAGGAGTGATGCCAAGGGAACAGAGATGGTGGCTCACCTGAGCTACCCTAAGGAGTTCTATCTGCATTGCATGCCAGTCCGCCTGGTGAGGCGCCACTGCACTGAGCGCCTCAGCCACCAAGCCTGGTTAATGACCGCGGGCGGTAGCCTTCTGCCCACCCTGGGGAAGATGGTGTCCCGCCTCTGCTCGACTGCATCCAACATTCTCCCGAGCTCCGCGTCTGTGAAGCGTGGTGCTGCCATCTTCTTGGCTGGAATGAATGTGTGTGGGGAGTGGAGTTCTATAACTAACTCCGGCTTGTCAAGCTCTCCAGAGTCAATTCCGGCCCCAGCGAATTCAACGCCAGTGGGAATGAAAATTGCTCTTGATTCAGGTGGGCAGAATGTTGGTCCGTTAACATGTCCTGAATTGCTCCTGAAACAGCGCCCCAACGGGAACACGACCCGCACGCAATTCAGTCCCAGCGTCTCCCAAATGGAGAATCCCGGCCCATGTAATAAGGGTGCATTTGGTTCCCAACCCATAATTTTTACATTAAAAAATGGTCTGTCTTGAATCTAATTGATCCAAATATTCTCTTTCAAGTTAATAGACTTACTAACTTACTATTCTTATTACCTACCTCCTGCTCACCACCTCCCACTCACTGCATCTGCCACAGGTTCGCTGTTCCTCTCGCTACTTCCTTCTCATTGCTTCCCTCTCCCTAGATGTATCACTCCATCCCAATCACACTTACCCTCTCCCTCCCACTCACCTCTTCTCTTGGCTCCCTTCCACTCACTACCTCATTCACCTGCTCCTGCTCCGTGTCCATCTCCCAATCCCCTGACACCCCCTCATTCACCGCTTCTCTCCCCTAACTCCCTCACACTGATTACTTCCCTCTTCCAACCCTCATTCTCTCCCACTTGCCAGTTCCCTTTCCTTCCTGCTCACCACTTCCCTCTGCCTCTCTCTCACCGCACCTCTTCCAAACCCTCGCTCACTCCTATCACCACCCCTATCTCAAGCCCTCACGCATTGCGAGAACCTGGGAGAGAGACAACAAGTGAGGCAATGATTGGGGAGCAATGAGGGGGTCAGAGGAGGGAAATGGCCAGTGGGGCAGCAAGTGGGAGGGAGTGAGGGTCTTGGGAGAAGGGAAGCAAGCAGGAAGAGTGAGGATGACAGGAAGGTTCTTGGCACATGTGCAGTAATTGTGCTGAAACGAAAATGGAGTCAGTTCAACTTGGGTATGTTCTGTTATTTACGAACCACGTACAAATAATAACACATTTAGAATGTGCTTTAAACAAGGGATATGTGGACATATAAACTTACATATTGTTCTGGAGTCACTTGTGTTGCTGCTGTCCGGTCTCCTCCAGCAGCTCCTTGAGGTAGAAGTCTGACTGTAAGGTGAACTTTGCCCCTCTTTTGCAAATCAAGTTCATGAGCCTCTTTCTCCAATACACTGCATCTTGCTGAAAAAAACATAAGGAGGAACAACTGTAAGATTGTATTGTATGTATGTACAATGTATTGGCAGGAATTGTGGAAATTAATAGGTTCATTTATCTCAGAGTCTGAAACAGTATTATCACACATTGAACTGCAACAACACAAAGTAACTGCAGACTGATTTATCGCGTCAAATATTCTAAATATCAGCACAACCATCAGAAAAGGTGGCAAGTAGAGGCTAAAGACTTCCAAACAGCTGGGAAACCACAATCACTGAGCAGTATCTATCAGGGCTGCCAGTGGACTGGGGGGTTGCAAATGTTTACACTCCTGTACAAAAAGGGGGAGATTACTACAGGCGAATTAGCCGAATGTCCGTGGTGGGGAAAGATTAGAGATACTCAGCCAGGACAAAATTAATCATCACTTGGAAAGACATGAATGGTGGCAATTTACACAGATTTGATCAAGGTAATTGTATTTGACTAATTGACTAGGTGCAGCCAGGACGAATTTGACTTAAAGTGGGCTGACAGCAACGGTTAAAGTGGCTGTACTGCAAAGGCTGTTTGTAAATTGACAATCGTCAGAACTGGACCAAGTTTCAAATTCCAGGAACCAATGGGAATTTTGCTTGAAAAAACACCTGGGAGTTGAAATGGAAACAAATCATTAACAGGGACACCATGGATTGACTGCATGAATGCATTAACCAAGAAATAGCTGGAGCAATCTGACCACACAATGGTATGTGTCGTTCAAATCTAAGCGACTATCCTGACCACTGGAATCCTGTGGCCAAGCTGTCAACAGGATTTACAAAGTAAGAACAATACTTCCGCTGCATCACCCCCACAGCCCTTGGAAATGTAATCTCAAAAATATTACAGAAGGTAAAACTCTTTCACCATCCCAATGCTGCTGGTAAACCCAGATATATCCCCATTGAAATACCTTTATATCGGGCAGCACGGTGACACAGTAGCAACGCTGCTTCATAGCACCAGGGACCCAGATTCAATTACAGTCTTGGGTGACTGACTGTTTGGAGTTTATACGTTCTCCCCGTGTCTGCGTGGTTTTTCACTGTTTCCTCCCACAGCCCAAAGACGTGTAGTTAAGGTGGATTGGCCATGCTAAACTGCCCCTCAGTGTCCAAACGATGAGTGGGTTTATTGTGTTACTCGGATAGGGTGGGCCATGGGCTGAGGTTGGGTGCTCTTTCAGACGGTCGGTTCAGACTCGATGGGCCGAATAGCCTCCTTCAGTACTGTTGTGATTCTATGATTCTATATGGTAATGGACTATTCACCCGAGCAGGATGTGCAATTGACAGAAGATTTAAGCTGTTATAATCAAAAGGCTGGTGTGAGGTGGGGTTGGTTTTGTATCAATCAGTCATGGATATGATATTTATATTGTTACAATCCCATTTGATATAACTGGATGGGAATATCCAAGAATGGAAAGCTGACTCAAAAGACCATACTTTTTTAAAAATAAATTGGAGGAGAGTCACTGGGCGGCTAATTAGTTTTAACAATAAAGAAAAAAACATTTATTATACATGAAAAAATTGGATTATGATACAATACTTCTTTACACCTTAGCTTAACAATTAGACATATATTTTAAGATAATAATCTTTATTGTCACAAGTAGGCTTTTGATTTGATTGATTTGATTTATTATTGTCACATGTATTAGTATATACAGTGAAAAGTATTGTTTCTTGCATGCTGTACAAACAATGCATACCATACATAGGGAAGGAGACACTACAGAATATAACAAGAGGGGCAGCAGGGTAGCAGGGGCAGCACAGTAGCATGGTGGTTAGCATAAATGCTTCACAGCTCCAGGGTCCCAGGTTCGATTCCCGGCTGGGTCACTGTCTGTGTGGAGTCTGCACGTCCTCCCCCTGTGTGCGTGGGTTTCCTCCGGGTGCTCCGGTTTCCTCCCACAGTCCAAAGATGTGCGGGTTAGGTGGATTGGCCATGCTAAATTGCCCGTAGTGTCCTAATAAAAGTAAGGTTAAGGGGGGGATTGTTGGGTTACGGGTATAGGGTGGATGAGTAGGGTGATCATTGTTCGGCACAACATTGAGGGCCGAAGGGCCTGTTCTGTGCTGTACTGTTCTATGTTCTAAGAGTAAAAGATAAATTGGAGGGTATGCTGGGCACAGCTTGCAAGAAGTCGCCTCACTCCGGCGCCATCTTGGAATTCCTTTACATTAATAGGGCAGCATGGTGGCACAGTGGTTAGCATTGCTGCCTGGGGCGCTGACGACCCGGGTTCGAATCCCGGCCCTGGGTCACTGTCCGTGTGGAGTTTGCATGTTCACCACGTGTCTGCGTGGGTTTCACCCCACATTTAAAAAAATACTTACATTAACACTGCAATAAAGTTACTGTGAAAAGCCCCTAGTCGGCATATTCCGGCACCTGTTTGGGTATGCAGAGGGAGAATTTAGAATGTCCAATTCACCTAAAAGCTCGTCTTTCGGGACTTGTGGGAGAAAATTGGAACAACTGGAGGAAACCCACGCGGACACAGGGAGAACGTGCAGACTCCACACAGACAGTAACCCAAGCCCAGAATTGAACCTGGGACCCTGCCCTACCCTAACCCTGCTTACTTCTGTATTTAACCCTGGATAAACTATCCCTCAATTAATTTACAACTGCACTTTCAAAATTCCATGTCTAACGTTTGGCCCTCCGTTTACCGTAATATTTTTGTAGCTTCTGATTTAATCAACTGCACCTTCACCTCTACCTTTGAAACAGGAACATAATAATTAAGAGGAGGAGTAGGGCAATTGGCCCCTCGATCCTGCACTAACATTTGACAGGATCATGGCTGATCTGAATGTGGTGTTAACTCCACTTTCCTGCCTGCCTCCAACCAGAATCCTTAACTCCCTTGTCGTCAAAATTTACCGAACTCAGTCATGAATATAGTCAATGACCCATCCACCACTGTTCTTTCTGGAAGAGAATACCGCAGACTAGTGACCCAATGAGAGAAAAAAAGTTCTTATCTCAGCCTTCAATGGGAGACCCCTCACTTTTAAGCTGTGTCTCCTAGTTCTGAACTTCCTACGAAAGGGAAATATCCTCTCAGCATCTACCCTGTCAAATCTCATGTGTTTCAATAAGATCATCTCTCATTCTTCTAAACTCCAATGTACATTGCTCAATCTTTCTTAATAACCTAGCCCCTCCATCCCAGGACTCATGTCATGTGAGAGTACCTTTAAGAAATGGGTGTTTATCAAATAGCTGTAGTGGATGTACCTTTAATAAATGGGTGTTTATTAAATAGCTGCAGTGATGTCAGAATGTGGGTGGTGCTGGGATGTCTGTCTGTTTTACTTTTGTTTATGAGCTGGCAGCTATAGTGTGTTTAGTTTTGCTTTCAGAGTTGGAGCTGCATCTAGCCAAACAAGGTGTAATTTTGATCTCTCTGCGTGTAAAGAAAGTCTTCAGATCACTTGCTAATTTAAAAGTGATAACTGCTCTCAGTAGAGAGTTAAAAACCTGCTATCTTTGTTAAAGAGGGTATTTGTGTTATGGATGTTGCTGGGAAAGATTAAGGGTTACTTATAGAGTACTGTATTTTTGGGGGAGTATGTGAGTTGATAGTTGCTGAGGTGTTTATAAAATGTTAACTGGATTCATAGAATAAACATTGTTTTGTTTCAAAATACTTTAGATCTCTGTTGCATCACACCTGTAGAGTGGGCCCTTGTGCTCCCCATAACCAAAATCTATTAAAACTTGTGGGTCAGGTGAACTCCATGCTACACTTTGGTGTTCTCTAAACCCTGGCCCATAACATATTGGGAGCTTGAGGGATAAAAGTCTATCTTTCATGATTGGACTGGCTTAGTGAACTTAAAGACAGTGAGGGGTGAACATATTTGTGGTTATTTTTCAGGTGTGGTATTTCTGTTTAAATAGGGAGTGTGTTGTGGACAATGGCTCTTTCAGAGGTTCTGAAGCATTTGGGGGTGGCGAAGGTCACACGCAGTACCTTACGAACAGACTGAAAAAAGGCAAAAACGTTGCAGTTAACGTTGCCTGGCAGCATGCGAAAAGAAGAGATACTTACGGCGCTAGCTGAGCATTTAAAATTGCCGGAGATACAGTCTGACTCAATGGCTAAAATTCAGTTACAGATTAAACAACTGGAACATGAGATAGAATTAAAGCAGCTTGAATACGCAATGAGGGACAAGAAAAAGAATGCGGAAAGAGAAAAAGAGAGAGAAAGGGAGATACAGATCAGGGAAAAGGAAAAGGAGAGAGAAGAAAGAAACAAAGAAAGAATAGCCTTGGCAGAACAAAAAGAAATAGAAAGGGATGTACAGATCAGGGAAAAAGAAAAATAGAGAAAGGAAAGGGAAAGAGAGGAAGGGAAAAAGAGAGAGAGTTTGAACTTCAGAAAATGGCCATGAAACATGACAGTCAGTTAAAATTGGTGGATGTAAAGGGAAACGTATAGTTGGAGGATAGTGATGAGGATAAAGGGAAAGAATGTCATAGTCGAAGGCTTGGTGGGGATATATTTAAATATGTCCAAGATTGCCACAGTTTGATGAGAAAGTGGTAGAAGCCTTTTTCATTACATTTGAGAAAGTGGCTAAACAAATGAAATGGCCACAGGACATGTGGGTATTACTGATTCAAACAAAGCTGGAATGTAGGGCTAGTGAAGTGTTTGCATCACTATCAGAGGAGGTATCTGGGACATACGAGGAGATGAAAAAATCCATCTTTGGTGCATATGAACTACTACCTGAAACCTACAGACAAAGGTTTAGAAATTTAAGGAAATAACCTGGTCAAACATACATGGAGTTTGAAAGGATCAAACAGAGTAATTTTGATAAGTGGATAAGGGCTTTAAAAATAGACCAAACATATGAAGCTCTCAGAGAAATTATACTTTTGGAGGAGTTTAAAAATTCAATTCTTGATGTAGTGAGAACTCGTGTGGAAGAGCAGAGGGTTAAAACTGCGAGGTTAGCAGCAGAAATAGCAGATGATTATGTGTTAGTTCATGAATCAAAGCTTGGTTTATGACATCAGTTTCAGCCTGTGAGAGATAGAAACTAGGGAAAAGAGAAATACTCAAGTGGTAGAGGTAAAGGAGATCTGATGGCAGATAATGAGAGTGTACCTCAGATTAAAAAAGAAATCCAGGAGGTTGAAAGAGAAATGAAAATTTTCAAATGTTTTCACTGTAATAAACTAGGCCAAGCAATGTCACAGTGTTGGTGGTTGAAGAAAAGCACTGGGAAGGCTGATGTGGTAAAACAGGATAAGATAGTGGGGTTTATTAAAGTGGTAAAGGAAAGCCCAAGTGAAGCGAAGGAGGTACAAAAGATTTTACAGCCTGATCAAGAGGTGATTAATAAGAAGGTGCCAGATCTCTTTAAATAATTTACTTGTGTGGGTAAAGTTTACTCATGTGTACCATAATAGGTAAAGAAGTCACAATTTTAAGAGATACAGGAGCTAGTCAACCTTTAATGGTAAGAGATGAGGAGTTATGTAGTTTGGGAAGCATATTGCATGAAAAGGTGGTAATATGTGGAATTCAGGGTGAGAAGAGTAGTGTTCCATTATATAAGGAAAGGTTGGAAAGTCCAGTGAAGAGAGGTGAAGTGGTCGTAGGAGTAATAGAGAAACTATCTTGTCCAGGAATACAGTTTATCTTGGGTAATGATATAGCTGGATTGCAGGTGGGAGTGATGCCTACTGTGGTTGATAAGCCAGTGGAAAATCAACTGAAGTGTTGGAAGGACGAATATCCTGGGATTTTTCCGGATTGTGTAGTAACAAGGTCACAAAGTCACAGGTTGAGACAAGAGGGAAAATCAGAGAGTGAAGATGAAGTTGAAATTCAATTATCAGAAACGATTTTTGATCAGATGGTTGGAAAAGAACAAGAACAGGTGGAGGATGAGGCGGATATTTTTAGTTCATGAAAATTGGCGGAGTTACAACACAAAGACACAGAAATAAAACGGATCTATCAGACAGCATACAGGGAAGAAGAATCTATGTGTATACCAGAATGTTATTACCGACTTCCGGTTGCGGTGATGCGGAGCTAAGCCGCACGTTCGGTAGCTCCCGCTATTTTCGGTCTTTTGGGCTCTTTTAAGGGCCCGTAGCGGTACTGGTTGGACTTTTCCCCGTGTGGGAACACCTCCTATCATTCTCCACCAGTGGATGGCCTGGACCAGGAGCGGAGCGGTCAAAAAATCGGGTTTGGACCAGAGAAAGGTGCGAGGCAGGAAAGGCAAGATGGCGGTGGGCGGGGAATCAGCAGCGTGGCAGCAATGGGCGCGGGAGCAGCAGGCGCTGCTTCAGCGCTCTTTCAGGGAGCTGAAGGCAGAGATCCTGGAACCGCTTAAGGCCTCCCTGGACAAGCTCATGGCGACCCAGACGGCTCAGGGTGCGGAGATCCGAGAGCTTCGGCAAAAGGCCTCGGAGAGCGAGGACGAACTCCTGGGCCTGGCAGTGAAGGTGGAGTCGCACGAGGTGCTCCACAAGAAGTGGTCAGCGAGGATGGAGGAGATGGAGAACCATGCCCGTCGGAAGAACCTGCGGATTCTAGGCCTCCCAGAGGGGCTGGAAGGTTCGGATTTGGGGGCCTGTGTCTATGATGCTGAACTCGCTAATGGGTGCGGGGTCGTTCCAGGGACCCTTGGAGCTGGAGGGTGCCCATCGGGTGCTGCTGAGGAAACCCAAGCCAAATGAGCCGCCTCGGGCGGTGCTGGTCTGTTTTCACCGCTTTGATGACCGTGAGTGTGTGCCAAGATGGGCGAAGAAGGAGTAGTAGGAAGTGGGAGAATGCGGAGATCAGGATTTACCAGGACTGGAGTGCGGAGGTGGCAAAGAGAAGGGCTGGTTTTAATCGGACGAAGGCAGTGCTCCACAAGAAGGGGGTCAAGTTTGGCCTGTTACAGCCGACACGCCTCTGCGTCACTTATAAGGACCGCCAGCTCTACATTGACTCTCCGGTGGAGGCCAGGGCTTTCGTCCAGGCAGAGAAGCTGGACTTAAATTGAGGACTGAGGGCTGGGGAACGGTGTACACAGCCCGGAAGCTTTGTCCTCCTTGGTATCCTTTCGCTTTTATCGGTTCTATTTGATGATCTCTTTTTGCTGTTCTGCTTTTTCGCTTTTTGGGACTGTTATCTGTTTACTTGGGCGTTTTGTCACGTCTGTTTTTTTTTCCACTGGTTGAGAGTTTGCGAGTGGTTCGCGGGCCTGTTGGGTCATGTGCCCGTCTTTTCCCACATGTTGAGTCGGGGGGGCGGGGCTCAGGATGGAAGAGCGGGCTTCTCTCCGCGCTGGAGGAGCAGTGGGCGGGGCCAGCACGGGTGGGGGGCGCGTGGTGGTTGTGTTGAACTGGGGAGGGTCATTGGGTTGGCGGGAGCAGCCGGGGTCAGCAGGAGTCGGCTGACTTACGGAAGTACAATGGAAGGGGTTACACAGCTAGGGGGGCCCTAGCTTGGGGGGGAGGGGGGGCTGGCTTGGGGAGGGGGGGGGGATGGGGGGGGTACCGGGTTGCTGCTGGAATGGCCGAGAAGGAGCAGGAGCATGTAGAGGGGGTCGGGATGGGAGTCTGTCGCCGTGGGGAACGGGTTGAGCGGGGGGCGCGGGCACGTGGCGGACTGAGGAAGGGTAATGGCTAGTCGACGGGGGAGGGGGGCAGGTAGCCCCCTGATCCGACTGATAACCTGGAATGTGAGGGTGCTGAGTGGGCCGGTCAAACGGGTCCACGTGTTTGCGCACCTGAAGGGGCTGAAGGCGGATGTGGCCATGCTTCAGGAGACGCACCTGAAGGTGGCGGATCAGGTTAGATTGAGGAAGGGATGGGAAGGCCAAGTGTTTCATTCGGGGCTGGATGCAAAACATCGGGGGGGGGGGGGGGGGGGGGTGATCCTAGTGGGAAGAGGGTGTCGTTTGAGGCATCGAATGTGGTGGCAGACAGCGGCGGGAGGTACATGATGGTAAGCGGCAAGCTGCAGGGAGAGCGGGTGGTGCTGGTCAATGTATACGCCCCGAATTGGGACTTGCGGGTTTCATGCGGCGCATGTTGGGCCGGATTCCAGATTTGGAGGCGGGGGGGCTTGATAATGGGGGAGGGGGGGATTTCAACACGGTGCTGGATCCGCCACTGGATCGATCCAGATTCAGGATGGATAGGAGACCAGCGGCAGCTAAGGTGTTGAGGGGGTTTATGGACCAGATGGGAGGATCCATGGAGGTTTGCAAGGCCAGCGAATTTTCATACTTTTCCCATGTGCATAAGACCTATTCCCGGATTTATATTTTCATTATGAGTAGGGCGCTGATTGGGAGGGTGGAGGATGCTGAATATTCGGCGATAGCCATTACTGACCATGCCCTGCACTGGCTGGACCTCGAGCTGGGGGAGGAGAGAGACCAGCGCCCGCTTTGGCGCTTGGAGGTGGGGCTGCTGGCGGACGAGAAGGTGGGCGGGCGGGTTTGCGGATGTATCGAGAGATACCTGGAGGCCAATTGAAGGCGGTGGTTAGGGGAGAGTTGATCTCCATTCGAGCCCACAGGCAGAGGAGAAAGCAGATAGAGAGGGAGAGACTGGTGGGGGAGATGGTGAGGGTGGACAGGAGATACGCGGAGGCTCCGGAGGAGGGATTGCTGAGGGAGCGGCGTAGTCTCCAGGCTGAGTTCGACTTGTTGACCACCAGAAAGGCTGAAGGTCAGTGGAGGAAGGCACAGGGAGCGGTGTATGAATATGGGGAGAAGGTGAGCAGGATGCTGGCGCACCAGCTCCGCAAGCGGGATGTGGCCAGGGAGATTGGTGGAGTTAAGGATAGCGGAGGAAATGTGGTGCGAAGGGGGGGTAGATATTAATGGGGTCTTCAGGGACTTTTATGAGGAACTGTATCGGTCTGAACCCCCAGCGGAGGAGGGGGGATGGGGTGCATCTTGGACTGGCTGAGATTCCAGAGGGTGGAGGAGGGACAAGTGGAGGGACTGGGGGCGCCGGTTCACCTGGAGGAGCTGGTCAAAGGGATAGGGAGCATGCAGTCGGAAAAGGCGCCGGGGCTGGATGGGTTGCCGATCAAATTTTATAAGATGTATGCAGACCTGTTGAGCCCCCTGTTGGTTAGGACCTTCAACGAGGCAAGGGAAAGGGGGGCTCTGCCTCCGATGATGTCTCGGGTGCTGATTTCCTTGATCATTAAGAGGGACAAGGATCCCCTGCAGTGTGGGTCATACAGGCCGATCTCACTCTTAAATGTAGACACCAAGCTGTTGGCGAAGATTTTAGCCACGAAGATAGAGGACTGTGTGCCACAGGTTATCCACGAGGATCAAACGGGGTTCGTGAAGTGGAGGCAGCTGAACACTAACATACGGAGGCTCTTGAATGTTATAATGATGCCGGCGGTAAAAGGGGAGGTGGAGTTAGTGGGGGTGTTAGACGCGGAGAAGTCCTTGGATAGGGTTGAGTGGGGGTACTTGTGGGAGGTGCTGGAAAGGTTCGGGTTTGGGGAGGGGTTTGTCAGGTGGGTGAGGCTGTTACATGAGGCCCCGATGGCAAGTGTGGCCACGAACAGGAGGAGGTCGGAGTATTTTTGTTTATACCGAGGGACGAGGCAGGGGTGTCCCTTGTCCCCCCTGCTTTTTGCGCTGGCAATTGAACCCCTGGCCATGGCGCTGAGGGAGTCGAGGAACTGGAGGGGGCTGGTGCGGGGTGGGGAGGAACACCGAGTGTGGCTCTATGCAGATGACTTATTGTTATATGTGGCGGACCCGGTGAGGGGAATGCCGGAGGTGATGAGGATTCTCAGGGAGTTTGGGGATTTCTCAGGGTACAAGCTCAACCTGGGGAAGAGCGAGCTGTTCGTTGTACACCCGGGGGACCAGGAGTGGGGGGGATTGGTAGGCTCCCACTAAAAAGGGCGGAGAGGAGCTTCAGGTACTTGGGGGTCCGGGTGGCCAGGAGCTGGGGAGCCTTGCATAAGCTTAACCTCACAAGGCTGGTGGAGCAAATGGAGGAGGAGTTCAATAGATGGGACATGTTGCCGCTGTCTCTGGCGGGTAGGGTGCAATCAGTCAAGCTGACGGTGCTCCCAAGATTTCTGTTCCTCTTCCATTGCCTCCCCATCGTTATCCCGAAGGCCTTTTTCAGGCGGGTTAATTGAAGCATTACGGGGCTTGTGTGGGCACACGGGACCCCAAGGGTGAGAAGTGTGTTCTTGGAGCGGGGCAGGGATTGGGGGGGCTGGCGCTGCCCAACCTCTGTGGGTATTATTGGGCTGCCAATGCGGCGATGGTGCGTAATTGGGTAATGGACGGGGAAGGGGCAGCATGGAAGAGGATGGAGATGGTGTCCTGTGTGGGCACGAGCCTGGAGGTGCTGGTAACGGCGCCGCTGCCGCTCCCTCCAACGAGGTATACCACGAGCCCGGTGGTGGCGGCTACCCTCAAAATTTGGGGGCAATGGAGACGGCACAGGGGGGAGGTGGGGGCCTCAATGGGGTCCCCGATACGGGGGAACCACCGGTTTGTCCTGGGGAGAATTGATGGCGGATTCCTGAGTTGGCACAGGGCAGGTGTTAGGAGGTTGAGGGACCTGTTTGTAGACGGGAAGTTTGCGAGCCTGGGTGAGCTGGAAGGGAAGTTCGGGCTCCCCCGGGAACACCTTAAGGTACATGCAGGTAAAGGCGTTTGTCAGGCGGCAGGTGGCGTAGTTCCCTCTGCTGCCGCCGCGTGGGGTTCAGGTCAGGGTGCTCTCGAGGGTGTGGGTTGGAGAGGGGAGGATTTCGGACATATACCGGGTGATGCAGGAGGTAGACGAGGCCTCGGTGGAGGAG
The DNA here is from genome assembly GCF_902713615.1 of Scyliorhinus canicula. Taxonomy (NCBI): domain Eukaryota; kingdom Metazoa; phylum Chordata; class Chondrichthyes; order Carcharhiniformes; family Scyliorhinidae; genus Scyliorhinus; species Scyliorhinus canicula. The sequence continues at coordinate 233,767,939 of NC_052147.1, forward strand.
CTGACGGGTAAATGGGAGGAGGAGCTGGGTGAAGAGATTGA